>NC_091066.1:15093469-15393469 GCF_000393655.2 Nicotiana sylvestris | reverse complement strand
GAAGGCTGGGGTATTGGATAGGGGGCAGGGTAAGGTTATGAACTTATATAGTTAGTGGGTGGATTGATCTCAACCGTTAGATCAATCTAGATCTACGGTCTGGATCTGATGGCTTAAGTGGAACGGTGTCGTTTCAAGGGTAAAGGGTTGGGGTCGGTCCGGGTGAGACGGGTCGGGTTTATTGGTGGGTTATGGGGAAGTGATCTTGGCCGTTGATCAGTCTGAGATCAACGGCCCAGACCACACTGGATTGAAACGACGTCGTTTGGACTCTCTAGGCATCAGCTGGCCTTGGACCGGGCAGGCCTGGTTTGGGCGTTGTTTGTTTTGGGCCAATTTTAATAAATTGGCCCAATCCGGAGGGGGAAGATTTTTTCTTTTTTTTTTATTTTTTTTTTATTTTGAAAACAAAACTAAGCAAAAAAAATCAAATTAAAAATTAAATACACACTCAACACAATTATTTGCAAACACAATAAAATATTTCAGAACAGGTAAAATCAAACAAATCAAAATCACGGACGAAGATGCCTATTTATGATTTTCTATTTAACGACCGGATTACGGTTCGAATTATGCATGACCCCCACATTTTTTATTTTGTTTTAAATAAATAAATAAATAAAAATGGGCAAAAGTCACAAATAAATCAACAAAGTGCCGCACAGAAATCCAAAATTGTACAGCAGGACCAATTTTTATTATTTTTTAATTCTTTTGGAGTGATTATCGTATGAAACAAAAATCACGTGCTCACAGCTGCCCCTCTTTGTTCGGAAACACGAAGAGTTTTCGTGCAAAGATAAAGTGAGCGTGTACGAGCGATTTTTGCCTATGGACCACTCCGTATGAAGCATGTTTTTGAAAGATCTGACCGAATCTTGCTTCAAAGATTTCCTACATATCCTGGGCTAAACAGGAATCAGGTCAATGTAGTTCGAGAGGTTTTGGTAGCTGGGACTACCATGGGATTGCAATGCTTGCTGCTACTGCTGTTGCTGTTGTCACTGCTGCGTCACTGACCGCCTTATTACAACCAAACGAAAATTGGAAACTGAACTAACTACTTATATGCATGTCAACTGCTAGTTACAAGATTCCTATCTATGATTCTTTTACGACTTGATCTTGGGTCTTAGCTGATTCTGCTTGTAGACTCCGACCTGAATCTTGATGCTTGCGAGTTGAGGCGACTTGTTTAATCTCTGGGATACTGAGTGAGACGCGATTGGCAGGGTTCAGGACCTTAATCAAATGTTGGAGTCAATCCGCCTTCCATTTACTCCGAATCTTGGGACATTTTTTTTTTCTTTGATTCCGAATTGGGACTCATCTCGTGGGTCATTTCGATCCATGTGGCTCGAGGTCAGACCTGCGGGAGAAAACAAACGAACGAAATTTTCTGCCCCAGTTTCACTAGGAAAATTTTGTTAATTATTCGCCAGGAAGTTCATAAAATTGATGAAAGAGGATATGCATGCTCAGTTCAGGGTTGGAGCCCTAATACCGACTAGCTGGGGAAAGGTTCAGTTTAGGGTTTAAAACCCCAACGCCGAACAAAGGAAGAATTCAGTTTAGGGTGTAAAACCCTAATGCTGACTAAAAGGAAAAAGTTCAGTTTAGGGTTTAAAACCCTAATGCTGACTAAAAGGAAATTCAGTTTAGGGTTTAAAACCCTAATGCTGATTGCATGGAAAAGCTCAGTTTAGGGTTTAAAACCCTAATGCTGGCTGAAAGGGAAAAGTTCAGTTTAGGGTTTAAAACCCTAATGCTGACTAAAAGGAAAAAGTTCAGTTTAGGGTTTAAAACCCTAATGCTGACTAAAAGGAAAATTCAGTTTAGGGTTTAAAACCCTAATGCTGATTACATGGAAAAGCTCAGTTTAGTGTTTAGAACCCTAATGCTGGCTGAAAGGGAAAAGTTCAGTTTAGGGTTTAAAACCCTAATGCTGACTAAAAGGAAAATTCAGTTTAGGGTTTAAAACCCTAATGCTGATTGCATGGAAAAGCTCAGTTTAGGGTTTAAAACCCTAATGCTGGCTGAAAGGAAAAAGTTTAGTTTAGGGTTTAAAACCCTAATGCTGACTAAAAGGAAAATTCAGTTTAGGGTTTAAAACCCTAATGCTGATTGCATGGAAAAGCTCAGTTTAGGGTTTAAAACCCTAATGCTGACTAAAAGGAAAATTCAGTTTAGGGTTTAAAACCCTAATGCTGATTGCATGGAAAAGCTCAGTTTAGGGTTTAAAACCCTAATGCTGGCTGAAAGGAAAAAGTTCAGTTTAGGGTTTAAAACCCTAATGCTGATTGCATGGAAAAGCTCAGTTTAGGGTTTAAAACCCTAATGCTGGCTGAAAGGAAAAAGTTCAGTTTAGGGTTTAAAACCCTAATGCTGATTGCATGGAAAAGCTCAGTTTAGGGTTTAAAACCCTAATGCTGGCTGAAAGGAAAAAGTTCAGTTTAGGGTTTAAAACCCTAATGCTGACTAAAAGGAAAATTCAGTTTAGGGTTTAAAACCCTAATGCTGACTAAAAGGAAAATTCAGTTTAGGGTTTAAAACCCTAATGCTGATTGCATGGAAAAGCTCAGTTTAGGGTTTAAGACCCTAATGCTGGCTGAAAGGGAAAAGTTCAGTTTAGGGTTTAAAACCCTAATGCTGACTAAAAGGAAAAAGTTCAGTTTAGGGTTTAAAACCCTAATGCTGACTAAAAGGAAAATTCAGTTTAGGGTTTAAAACCCTAATGCTGATTACATGGAAAAGCTCAGTTTAGGGTTTAAAACCCTAATGCTGGCTGAAAGGAAAAAGTTCAGTTTAGGGTTTAAAACCCTAATGCTGACTAAAAGGAAAATTCAGTTTAGGGTTTAAAACCCTAATGTTGATTGCATGGAAAAGCTCAGTTTAGGGTTTAAAACCCTAATGCTGGCTGAAAGGAAAAAGTTCAGTTTAGGGTTTAAAACCCTAATGCTGACTAAAAGGAAAATTCAGTTTAGGGTTTAAAACCCTAATGCTGATTGCATGGAAAAGCTCAGTTTAGGGTTTAAAACCCTAATGCTGGCTGAAAGGGAAAAGTTCAGTTTAGGGTTTAAAACCCTAATGCTGACTAAAAGGAAAATTCAGTTTAGGGTTTAAAACCCTAATGCTGATTGCATGGAAAAGCTCAGTTTAGGGTTTAAAACCCTAATGCTGGCTGAAAGGAAAAAGTTCAGTTTAGGGTTTAAAACCCTAATGCTGATTGCATGGAAAAGCTCAGTTTAGGGTTTAAAACCCTAATGCTGGCTGAAAGGAAAAAGTTCAGTTTAGGGTTTAAAACCCTAATGCTGATTGCATGGAAAAGCTCAGTTTAGGGTTTAAAACCCTAATGCTGGCTGAAAGGAAAAAGTTCAGTTTAGGGTTTAAAACCCTAATGCTGACTAAAAGGAAAATTCAGTTTAGGGTTTAAAACCCTAATGCTGACTAAAAGGAAAATTCAGTTTAGGGTTTAAAACCCTAATGCTGATTGCATGGAAAAGCTCAGTTTAGGGTTTAAAACCCTAATGCTGGCTGAAAGGGAAAAGTTCAGTTTAGGGTTTAAAACCCTAATGCTGACTAAAAGGAAAATTCAGTTTAGGGTTTAAAACCCTAATGCTGACTAAAAGGAAAATTCAGTTTAGGGTTTAAAACCCTAATGCTGATTGCATGGAAAAGCTCAGTTTAGGGTTTAAAACCCTAATGCTGGCTGAAAGGAAAAAGTTCAGTTTAGGGTTTAAAACCCTAATGCTGACTAAAAGGAAAAGCTCAGTTTAAGGTTTTAAAACCCTAATGCTGATCGGCTGGGGATAAAGCTCGAGAATACTACACGATCTATTTTTTGAGTTTTCTTGTTTTAATAGAAGATAAAAGGGAGTTTTGCGGGAACTTACCTTTTGAGTGAATTCCTTATTGCCAAAATGTTTCTTGTACCCGTGTACCTTCTTCTTTGGGCGACACCTGCTTCTTGCACGGTTGTCTTGGATTATACCTGTTTCAACTTTTCAGACAAAGAACAATTGTTAGTTCGGAAATAACGGTCGGTTCGGTGACCTTGATCGTTCCCAATTGCTTTGTTGCGTCTCTATTTCTGTTGCGAAGTCCCGCCATTGATTTGATTCGAATGGCGAAACCTTTAGACTGCTCAGGCTTGTATTTCCGGATTCTGTGATGACTTGCTTCGTAAGGCTCTTTTTTGTGTCCCGTTTTGATTGGAGGTTCTCAACGGGGATTTTATTGGAGGCGTTCTGCAAAAAGGAAGCTCTGTGGGGAATATTTACAAAGTGGATTCTTTGTGTGGATTTTTGTACAATGGGGCATGCTGGGGATTTATTTCAAAGCGGGATTTCTAGGATTTGTTGGGGTAAGCTTGCTGGGGAATTTTTACAAAAGGACTCGCTGGGATGTGCTGGGGAGATTCCATTTTTTTTTTTTTTTTTGTATATTGGGGAGACTCTGTGGGAGATTGTACAATAGGAGAGACCCTGTGGGGATTTGTACGGGGCGGACTTGCTGGGGAAGATTTCCCTTTTTCCCCTTTACCCTGAAACACCATCAAACGTCATGATTCATCATGCTTGGGCAATCATACCAACGAGATGAGGCGCTTTCCTTCATGAGACGGGATTCCGTGCAAACAAACCATGCCACCTGTCCTTTCCGGTGTGTCCTGAACTCGGGGTTAAAATGCAAAAGAGATTCGAAAAGAAACAAAGAAAGGAGAAAACAAATCAGAAAAGGAATACCCTTTTCGGGACGAGAAAGACTTATCTGAGGAAGATAACGCTGGCTTTAAATGACATGACATGCTCTTTGGACTGGACGTCTGACCTTCTAAGAGCTTGCGTTTTCCTGAACCAGAACGGATCTGTGATTCCAAACTGGTGGCATTCTGCCGAAACTTTCTTGGGGTGGCGTCATTCTTTTTCGGCCAACAGCGCCCTTTGCGGGTTTTCGCTGGCTGACCTCTCTCATTTCTCTTCCTGTCATCGCTTGATAGCACTCTTTGCGAGTTTTTACTAAACAAGCTCTCTCATTTTGGTTTCTCTACTCCCGTCGCCTCGTGGTGCCCGAAGGTTTTCACCGCCGAGACTCTCTCATTTTATCTCTCTCAATTCAGAGTGTGCTGGTCTCCATTTGTGACGCTTATTGGTTCCCCACCATATTTGGTAATTGATCTGAAGGCTTGTGCTTGGTAAAAAGAGGTAGATGATACCAACTTCTCAACTGCTCGACGTGCCCCGGTTTCAATTTCAGGGTGGATGGGATTTTATTATTGGTGTGACTGAACCTCAAGGAGAGGCTGCCTACGTATCCTTTCGGAATCAAGTCAAACGTAGTTCAGGCAACTTTTGTTTTTGTTTTCTTTTTATTTTTTTTTTGTTTTTTTTTGTTTTGTAAGTGGCTCAAAAATTGGTGGAGAGAATTGGGTAGTGTTTGGGGAGTAGTGGGGAATAAAACCTTCGCCATTTTCAAGCGTGTCAGGACCACTGGAGCACGATTTAGACGTAGTATCTCTTGACTGCATCTGCATTTACTGCTGTGTCAGGGTCATTTCCTTCGATATCACCTAAATACAATGCTCCTCTCGGCAATATCTTCCTTACGATGTATGGGCCTTTCCAATTTGGGGCAAACTTTCCTTTTGCTTCTTCATGATGCGGCAGAATACGCCTCAGTACCAGCTGACCTACTTCGAAATTCCGGGGTCGGACTTTCTTGTTGTAAGCACGGGCCATCCTTCGTTGGTATAACTGTCCGTGACAAACTGCGGCCATTCGCTTTTCATCAATCAACGTCAATTGCTCTAACCGAGTCTTGACCCACTCGCTGTCCTCGATTTCTGCTTCGACAATGATTCGAAGCGAAGGAATTTCTACCTCTGCCGGTATTACAGCCTCGGTCCCATACACCAAAAGATAAGGAGTCGCTCCCACCGATGTGCGTATCGTAGTGCGGTACCCTAATAGTGCAAATGGTAACTGCTCATGCCACTGTCGGGAACTTTGGATAGTCTTCCTCAAAATCTTCTTGATGTTTTTATTTGCAGCTTCCACAGCACCATTGGCTTTCGGCCGATAAGGAGTGGAATTCCTATGCGTTATCTTGAATTGCTCGCATACATCTCCCATCAAGTGACTGTTCAAGTTTGCTGCATTATCTGTAATGATAGTCGCAGGAATACCGAAGCGACAGATAAGATTTGAGTGTACAAAATCCACCACAGCTTTCTTAGTGACCGACTTGAGAGTGACAGCTTCTACCCATTTTGTGAAGTAATCGATGGCAACCAGTATAAACCTGTGTCCATTCGAAGCCTTCGGTTCGATTGGTCCAATGACGTCCATGCCCCAGGCGACAAATGGCCAAGGTGCAGACATGGGATGCAGCTCCGTGGGAGGTGCATGAATCAAATCACCGTGCACCTGACACTGATGACACTTCCGAACGAAGCTAAAGCAATCCTTTTCCATGGTCATCCAGTAATAACCCGCTCTAAGGATTTTCTTCGCTAAGACATACCCGTTCATGTAAGGTCCGCATACACCTGCGTGAACTTCGTGCATGATCTTTCTCGCTTCCTCGATATCGACACATCTTAGGAGATTGAGGTCCGGGGTCCTTTTATATAACAATTCACCGCTCAAAAAGAAACCACTTGCATGTCGCCTAATGGTCCTCTTTTGATCTCCAGTAGCATGCTCGGGGTATTCTTGCGTCTTCAGGAATTTCCTGATGTCATGGTACCAAGGCTGCGTACTTGATCCTGCCTCGATTACACTGCAGTAACCGTGTTTTTCCTTGATTTGGATTTCCAAAGGATCGACGTGGGCGTTGCCCGGGTAGGGTGGCATTGAAGCCAAAGTAGCAAGTGCATCTGCCAGTTCATTGTGACACCTCGGAATATACCTGAACTCTATTGAGGTAAAGCGCTTGCTGAGGTCCTCCACATGTTGTCGGTATGGGATAAGTTTGACATCCCGAGTTTCCCACTCGCCTTGAGCTTGCCGGATGATCAGGTCAGAATCTCCCATAATCAGTAAGTTTTCGACATCCTGATCGATTGCCATATGCATGCCCATAATGCAGGCTTCATACTCAGCTGTATTGTTTGTGCAAAAGAAACGCAGTCTAGCTGTGGCGGGATAATGCTGACCGGAAGGCGAGATCAAAATTGCCCCAATCCCTACACCCTTGGCGTTCACGGCTCCGTCAAAGAACATCTTCCAAACATGAGCTTCCTCCGAGATCACTTCTACGGTGTTTACCTCTTCATCTGGAAAGTAGGTATCCAATGGCTGGTATTCCTCATCGACCGGATTTTCGGCCAAATGATCTGCTAATGCCTGGGCTTTCATTGTCGTGCGAGTGACATAAACTATGTCGAATTCCGTAAGCAAAATTTGCCATTTAGCCAGTCTCCCAGTAGGCATTGGTTTCTGAAATATATACTTCAAAGGATCCAACCTGCTTATGAGGAACGTAGTGTGGGCTTGGAGATAATGTCTCAGCTTTTGTGCAACCCATGTGAGAGCGCAACATGTCCTTTCCAACAGTGTGTATTTGGCCTCGTAGCCGGTGAATTTCTTGCTCAAATAGTAGATTGGTTGCTCTTTCTTTCCGGTTACGTCGTGTTGCCCGAGGACGCAGCCGAAAGAGTTCTCCAAGACTGTTAGATACAAGAAAAGTGGCCTTCCCGGTTCTGGAGGGACCAAGACCGGGGGATTCGAAAGGTATTCTTTGACTTTATCAAAGGCTTCTTGACACTCAGTTGTCCACTTAATCGCCGCATCTTTCCTTAACAGCTTGAATATGGGCTCACACGTGCTCGTCAGCTGGGCAATAAACCGACTGATGTAGTTCAACCTGCCCAAAAGACTCATCACGTCTTTCTTTGTTCTTGGGGGAGGCAGATCTCTGATGGATTTTATCTTAGTTGGATCTAGCTCGATACCTCTCCTGCTTACGATGAAACCCAAAAGTTTGCCCGACGAAACTCCGAAAGCACATTTGGCTGGGTTTAGCTTCAAGTCATACTTCCTTAGCCTCTCGAAGAATTTCCTCAAGTCTTGGATGTGATTATCCTGCGTCCTGGACTTGACTATCACGTCATCCACGTACACCTCTATTTCCTGATGCATCATGTCATGGAAAATGGCAGTCATGGCCCTCATGTAAGTAGCCCCAGCATTCTTCAAACCAAATGGCATGACCCGGTAGCAGTAGGTGCCCCAAGGCGTGGTGAAGGCAGTTTTCTCAGCGTCCCCTTCATCCATCAGTACCTGATGATACCCAGCGTAACAATCTACGAAAGACTGTATCTCGTGTTTGGCGCAATTATCAACGAGGATGTGGATGTTGGGCAGCGGGAAATTATCTTTAGGACTTGCTTTGTTCAAATCTCGGTAGTCTACACATACTCGAGTTTTCCCGTCCTTCTTTGGTACTGGAACCACATTCGCCAACCATGTTGTATATTGGACTACCCGAATCACTCCCGTTTTCAGTTGTTTGGTGATCTCCTCTTTAATCTTGTCACTGACCTCAGTTTTGAATTTTCGTTGCTTTTGTTGAACTGGAGGACAATCAGGATGAATCGACAATTTATGAACCACTAGATCAACACCTAGCCCCGGCATGTCATCATATGACCAAGCAAACACGTCTTTAAATTCAAAAGAAGTTGAATTATCGCCTCTCGCGTTTTCTTGTCCGTGTGAATGCTTATCTTGGTCTCCCGGATTTCTTCCGGGGTTCCCAAATTTACCGGTTCAGTGTCATTCAGATTTGGCTTAGGTTTATTCTCGAAATATTCCAACTCTCGGTTTATTTCCCTAAAAGCCTCTTCCGCATCATATTCTGGTTCTGGGTTCATTAATTCGCAGTTAAATAGCTCATTGTGATCTGGGCATGAAGTCCGCAAGCATGTCATATTTAAAGCCGCATTATTAGAACTGAAAAGGAAGATAAAAGGAAAACTAATAAAAATCAGAACAAAAGAAAGAATAGGAAAACAATGATGATTTTTTTTATATATATTTTCTTTGGAAAGTTGGAAGACAACAATGTTTACGACTAGGAATTCAAAGCAACAATTGAAAAGAAGAAAACGTTCAAGTTATGTCCTGGGATAACTTGTGACACAGGAAAGGTGGCAGGACATGTCTACCCGGACTTCCGTCTAGTCGGGAATGGCGTGGCCTCCCAGTTTTGGAGTTGGGCGCTCGGCCCCATGTACAGCATCTCAGCAGTGCTCGTTCCTTCACCTAGTTGAACCATGTGGATTTCGTAGAGCATTTTCCTCATTGCCCCACATATCTCCTCGATTTCCTCAGCTGTGAAGACCTCATCATCTTCTTCAACGTACTTCGGCCTGATGAAAGTTTCATATAAATCCGGCAGTGGTTGAGGTAACTTCCAACCCTCATCTCTCCTCTTCTTTGCCCATTCTTCGTCTGCTGGAGTAGGTTTGAAGCCTAGTCCAAAAGGTTTCTTGATGACTGGCAAAGTAATGGGTTCTGTTATTCCCTGAAGGGTTCGTCCAAGTCCCTTCCCTGGCCTAAATCCGTGCCGGATCATCTCTTTGGCCACCATAACCGAGGCGTTAGACAAGAAAGGCTGGGGGCAGGGTATTCCCTCTTCGTGCTGCTCTGCTAGTACAACCTCGAAAGCTTGATAGACCGTATGTTCGCTTCCTTCTCTTGGTTCAAGGTACGAAATGGATGGGTCCCGATAAATGGCATGCTCATCCTCCCCATGGACCACGATCTCTCGGTCTTCGTACTCGAACTTCACCATCTGGTGAAGGGTGGAAGGCACGGCTCCTGCCGCATGGATCCAAGGTCTGCCAAGGAGGAAATTGTAGGATGTGTCCATGTCGATCACCTGGAAGGTTACTCGAGATTCGACTGGTCCTATGACCAACAACAGGTCTATTTCTCCCATGGTATCTCTCTTGATGTCGTCGAAAGCTCTTACGCAGACATTGTTGGGTCGGATTCTTTCGGTCCCAATTTTCATTCTTTGTAGCGTGGAGAGCGGGCAAATGTCAACGCCTGAGCCTCCATCCAACATTACCCGCTTGACATAGTAGTCCTCGCATTTAACTGTTAAATGCAAGGCCTTGTTGTGTGCTGCTCCTTCCGGGGGTAAATCGTTTTTGCTGAAAGAGATTTGGTTGACAGCGAAGAATCTTTCTGTCATCCGCTCTAGTTGTTCCACCGAGGTTTCAACTGGTACATATGCTTCATTCAGGGTTTTCAATAGGATCTTTTGATGCTCAGTCGACCTCATCAATAATGACAGCATGGATACTTGCTCAGGGTACTTGCGCAGCTGATCTATCACTTCGTAATCCGGCATCTTCATTTGTTGGAAGAACACTTCCGCTTCTTCAACACTCACAGGCTTCTTTGGAGGGAAGCGCCTTTGTGTGGCGTTGTTCAGTTCTTGGGTATTTGAGTACCCTCCAATGAAAGTATTTTCTGGAAGTTCTCCCATGACCTCTTTACCTTTGTACATTACCAAAGTCTTTTGATAATTCCACGGTACTGTGGACGGGTTGGTCATTGGCTTTTGTGGCACGCGTCCGATAACCACTGGCTCATTCAGCCGAGGTGGTTGAATCGTCCCCCGGACCACATAGGCCCCTTTCGGCACGTACATAGGTTTTGTCTTTTTGATCCCGAAGTTCTGCGTCTTCTTGGCTTGACCTCGTGGTATGTAAAGAACTCCACCCTTTGCTGATACCACTTTCTTCTCCACCTTCTTTTCAGGCTTGCTCTTTACAGCCTTGGCCTCCTCCCCCTTTTCTGATTTCTGGTCTATTTCAGGCCTCTTCCCCGTGTCGACAATGGCAATTATGGCTTTCAAAGCAGGGTCGAACTCTTTGTCTTCACAAATCATGCCGATCAGCGGCCCATTATTGTGAGCGGGCAATGGATTGTTAGTCACATTTGGGATCTCTTCGTCCCTTAGCACTATTTTCCCCTGCTCTATCAAATTTTCGACCACTCTTTTCAATGACCAGCAGTCGTTTGTATCATGTCCCTCGGCTCCTGAATGATAGGCGCATCTGACTCCGGCTTTGTAAGAAGGCGATGTTGGGTTTTGCCTCGTTTGGGGAATTGGTTGCAAGAAACCCAACTGGACTAGCTTAGGGAACAAAGTAGAGTATTGTTCACCGATGGGCGTGAAAGTCCGCCGTCGAGGTGGCTCCTGGGGGCGGTAGTTATTCTGCGGGGGTTGTGGGTTATAGTGGTTGCGGTAAGGAGGCTGATTTCTGGGAGGTGGAGCTGGGCCTCGGTTGGCTTGTTGTGGTGGATGGTTATAAGGTTGGGCATTCATGACCATATAAGGCTGATGAGCATATGCCAAATTTGAGTGGGGGTAATAGTGTTGTGGGGCTCTTTCCGGAAAATGGGGCCTGGGATGACGATACTCCCTTGCTTCAGAGGCTGCCATAGTCGTTTCTTCCTTCTTCTTCCCCCTCGTCGTTCCTCCAGACCCGCTTTGGACGGCCTGGGAAGTTGCCCTTATGGCTGCTTGACTCAGAATCCTACCCGTTTTCAACCCATTTTCCACCATCTCTCCAATCTTGATCGCTTCCGCGAATGGCTTACCCATGGCCGACATCATGTTTTGGAAATAGTCAGACTCTTGAGCCTGGAGAAAGGTAGTGACCATTTCCACTTCATCCATGGGAGGCTTTACTCTCGACGCCTGTTCACGCCACTTAATAGCATATTCTCTAAAGCTTTCCGAAGGTTTCTTCTTCAAATTCGACAGAGAGTTTCGGTCTGGTGCAATGTCGATGTTATACTGGAATTGTTTTACAAAATCTCTGGCGAGATCATCCCATATATGCCATCGGGACATTTCCTGATCCATATACCATTCCGAAGCTATCCCTACTAGACTTTCCCCAAAATATGCCATTAGCAGTTCTTCTTTTCCGCCGGCTCCCCGCAATTGGTTGCAGTATTTCTTAAGATGCGCAATGGGGTCACCGTGCCCATCGTATTTCTCGAACTTAGGGGTCTTGAAACCCGTTGGCAGGTGCACGTGAGGGAACATGCACAGGTCGGCGTAAGAGACGCTCTTTTGTCCGCTCAATCCTTGCATATTCTTCAAACTTTGTTCAAGGCTTCTCATTCTCTTGGCAATCTCATTTTGTTCTGCAATTCTGGGGTTCTGATCCTGCCCGGGTGCAAGCTCGCACTGAGGCGGTAGAGGATTAGTGTTGGTAGCGAACCTGGTTGGTTCCATTGAGAACGATGGTGCTTGGAATGTAAAAGAGGATGAGTCAAAGCTTGGCTTGTATGTGGTAGGTTGTGCCGTAACCGGGCAAGGCGATGCAGTAAAGATGTTCATGCTTGCATCGGTGGCCGACATTCGGGGATGAGGCTCAGAAGGCAATCCAACAGAGAAGGCTGAGGTGGCTGGGTACCCAAATGGAGTAGCAGGATAATTTATGGGGACATTAGACGTTCCACTTGACCTGGAGAATAATTCAGGGAATCCGGGGACGACACTTGGCGGCTCTTTCTCGTTGTTCCAGTCGTCCAGCATTTCCAACATGTGGAGCCGTAGGATCCTGTTTTCCTCCGCAGTTGCGGATTCAGGTGTGAGGACGGTTGAGATCGAGCTTTCCTCGGAAACAGGGATTGTTTCTATCTCTGGTTTGCTTCTTCTCTACAAGCAGGTGTTTTATCTGATCGCTGCATATCTTGAAGACTTGAGCATCTTGTACATGCTGATGCTTCAGTCGCCGTATTTCCAACTTCATCTGGGCTATTGAGTCGTACCAGTATCTGCTCTCAATTTGGAAATCCTTGGCCTGATTAGCTACTTTGATCTCAAGTGCAACCATCTCTCTCTTTATTTTAGCAACAGTTTTCTCGTGGTCGCCTTCCAATTGATTCAGATATCGACGATGCTTATCTGCTCTTGTATCCCACTGCGCTTTGAGCTCTGCTATGACGCTTCCAGACTTTTCCAAACCATCTTGCCATTCTCTGATCTCGCTTTTTAGCCTTTTTATCAGGTGCTCGTCTGATCGACGCCTTGGCTGTTTATCTGCATCCAACCTTATCTGTTTGATCTGGGCTCTGAGCATTTCATTTTCTTGAATTAACCTGTTCCGCTCTCCCAGATCGGTAGCAATTTGCACGTTGTGCTCGTATTTCATGCCTTCTACTTGTTGCTTTAACCTGCTGATTTCGGCACAATAGCCTCTTTCCTTTGCTAACCAATCCCAATGCCTTTGCGATGACTCGGTGAAATTCCGGATGTGGGGTCTCTTAGCTGGCCTTTCATGCTCAAGTTCCCTTCTGTACCATGCAAGGTAACCTGGCGCCGTTTCTCCTTTGGCTCGATCCCGCACGCAAGTATCTGATTTCAAATATTGACCCTCATTCCAGATTTGGCGAATCTTTGCTTCTGGGAACTGTCCGTTAGGACTTATCTCAACTGCTTGAGCGCTAAGATCTTCCTCATGAGGTACTGTCTGGCATCTTCCGAACTGTCTCAAAACTCGGCCGGGTGCGTAAGGTTGAATGCTCTTAAGCCCCATCAGCAAGAAATGAGTTTTAGCCGCCGACATATATAAGATCTCATCAACAGGCAACCATCCCAACGTCCATTGTATTTGGCTGGCAGTAAGAGCTTGCAAGAACGAGGTCCATGCCAGGACTCCTTTGGGCCAAATGATCTCTCTGGTTCTCGTGTAAGATTCTTCTATGCGGGTCTTTTCCGGGGAACCATGGCTCAAAATCTCGGAATGATGGCAGAGGTGCTCGGTCATCCATATCTGTAGGAGCAAGTTACAACCTTCGAAGAAATTTCCCCCAGCTTTACAAGCTGTAAGAGCTCGAAAGATGTCAGATACCACCATAGGCGCGAGAGTACTGTCACTTTGCGTGAGTAAAGTGCTGACGACCCCGGATATCTTCAAATCAATGTTTCCGTCTTTCCTTGGAAATACCAGAAGGCCCAGGAACATCATCATGAACGCTACCCGTCTGTGCTTGTCCCACTTCTGACGAACTCCTTTGCTGCACAGTTTGTTGATTGGATTATTGAATCCCCCCTCATGACCGTACCTATCATATATGAAGCATGGAGTACAAAATCCGGCTGCCAGATCCGGGTTGTGGACTGTTCTAGGTATCTTCAATGAATCTAGGAACCGATGTACCGTGACGACTCTTGGGGCGACCAAGTATTTTTCCCTCAAGGGAAGCTCAGTATTCCCGATGTATCCGGCCATTTCTTCCAAAGTCGGGGTGAGTTCAAAATCAGAGAAATGGAAAACATTGTGCGCCGGGTCCCAATAGGTAACCAAAGCCCTTATGATATCTCCCCGAGGTTGGATTTCCAACAGACCCACAAGACCTTTCAGATATTTCTTAACCTCATTTTGTCCTTCAACACCTAGATCATTCCACCATAGCCGTAACTTGACAGGGATTTTGGTCATTATTGAAAAATGTTCATTTTGCATCGTGCTCATCCTGCACATTTATTAAGGTGATTTTAACAAAATGACTTGACTCAAAAATATTTTACAAAGGGGATCAAGTTTTGAACACGGCCTTTAAACACTTCGGGGACGAAGATTTTAAGGCTGTGCGGGTCTAAAAAAAACGCTAAACAAGACCCAAAGGTGGCTGTTTATGCAAAGTCAGCCTTCCGGCGTCCCTTTCGGGAACATTTGGCTATTTATGATAAAACAATGTCACCTGACTTATTTACGACTCTATTAAAAATTTGACACATCTTTTATTTATTTATTTACTGATTTTTGGCTATTTAGAAAAATGGGGTTGAACCCGACGAGGGTTGCCTACGTATCTCACATCCGGTGAGAATCAAACCGGCGTAGTTCGGGCATATCATGAATAGAGAAAACCTAGAAATCAAGAATAAGTATTATTATTTTGAAAAAAGATAAAGACTAAAGAAAAAATATTTTTTTTTTGGCAATATTTGGACCATTAGTCTGAATTTATAAAAGGGGTACTACAAAAGAAACAACACATTTTTTGAATTATGGATTTTCCATTTTTTTTTACTTTTAAAATAAATACCTTTTTTTTTTTTGAAAGTGATAAAAGAAAATTTTTTTTTTTTTAATAACTCTCAATAAAAGACAGGTTTTTTTTTTAGAAAAATTCCGGCGAGGTTTTGACACTACTTGGACATTGGTTTTATTTTCCAAAAATAGTAATTATCTCCCCTACGCTGCTATTTTCCCCTTTTTTAGGAACCGGTCGACATGCGGAACCGAAGCAAATAAATGCACAACACAAACAGGATGCAGCAGGGTGGTCTTTTTCGTTTCAGGCTGCCTGTCCTAGACGGACCCAACCCCTGTGTTGAGTCCCCTAAGTCAAATGCAACATGATGCAAATAAGCGTTCCTACTAGGGATCCGGCATGAAGTCAAGTTATTCTAGGTTCGTAACCTGGGTATTTGTTCTAGACTGTGCACCCGAGCGGACAACTCGAGTCGAGGAGGGGGCTACGTACCGGGGACCCGCGAGATCGTCCGGCTTTGTAACTTGTCCGTCCTCTTTCTTATTTTAGGTATTGACATTAACAGAATAGGGAGTCCCGACCAGCGAGCTTCTCCCCGGAAGTAAGAAGAGAAAGGTTTCGGCACAGTTTATATACAGTTCAGATAATATCAAAGCGGTAAAAGACAACATTTAGCACGTTACGCAAAAACATGTAATAAAGATCAGATAATAAAGCCAAATATAACAATTATTCTAAGCTCGAATTCTTGAACCCTGAACCAGTGGTTCTGGGTTAATCCCCAGCAGAGTCGCCAGAGCTGTCACACCTCCTTTCTGCGCGCCCCGCCCCGAAGGGTTAAATGCGCGGGTGGAGTTTTTCCAATTTAAGTGACAATATTCGAAATGGGATTATTTATTTAATTCAGAGTCGCCACTTGGGAAAGGTTTGGTTTTTGGTGTCCCAAGTCACCGGTTTATCTTGAATCCCAAATCGAGGAAATTTTCGACTTTTCCAAATGAAGTCTGCGAACCAGAAATTCTAAGTAAGGAATTCTGTTGACCCGAGGGAAGGTGTTAGGCACCCTCGAATCCCGTGGTTCTAGCACGGTCGCTTAAATTGTTATAATGGCTAAATATCTGATTTAAATACATGTTGTGACTTATGTGCTTTTATTAAGTTTAAACCGCTTTTATTATTATCATTTATTTTTATAGAATTGCAACGTCGTGAAAATGCATCTCGAACCACGTCACAATCAATGCACCCGTAGTTGTTAACACATTTCGACTCCGTTGAGATTTGAATTTGGGTCACATAAATGCGCACCCGAATTTAAGAATGTAATTTAATTAAGCCGCGCCTAAAGAGTCTAACACGTTATTATTTTCTGAGAAGGCCATGAGATTCACTAAACGGCCTAGCCCGAATTCTAAATAATTATCGTGGTTATTTATTGAGGGCCCCCGCAATTTTGCATTTTTATTTGGCGAGGCTCATCTCTATTTTAGAAAGGATACCCTAAAGTGGCTACATTTCTAATGCATTTGTCTCTAAAACTAGAAGAAAAGGTACATGCTAATTCAATTATAGGCTTTTGCCTAATCTGGATTCTTGTCAATTTCTGATTAATTATTTACAGAGTGGAGAGATGTCATACCTTGTGAAACATGCTTTAATTGGACAAAGAAGTTACATTCGAGATTGACCCAATGTTATACGTGCGTCCAAAACATTTCTTGAATTGAATTTAACTAGACTTATTTAGGCTGGATTAAGGGAACTAACTACTATGTCTTATTACTAATAGGGATTCGAACGCGCTTCTATATGCTGCCTAGCGGGTTCTGATAAAGGAAAACTAAAAATAACACCAAACATCATCGCGTAAAGAAACGGAAGTACTCTATTGCATGCATCTCATTTTAGTTAAACAGGAATCCGGTCGAGAATTCTATGTCAATTATCCATACATTCTACATATTATACTATTACATCTTGTACTGGCAAACAACTATGAACTAAGATGCAAGAGGCTAAACTTGATTAAGTATTATCTAACTAATCTTTCATTACTGAATCACGCTAATCAATTTATACAACAGAAGTCAGTATATCACAAACATTACGAAACAGACATCTAAATCTTCTTCAAGAAATCCTCTCATTTCATGCTTTTGAACTGTTACAGTTAACACCAAAATTGGATCTGAAATGTGTACCTGGAGAACACTGAATACTGAATGCAAAGAAGAAGTGAAGCAGAAAGGTCAGCAGCAGCAGGAAACCAAATAGCAGCAGCAACAGCAGGTAACCAAATAGAAGCAAAAACCCAGTGCAAGATGCAGCTGGAGCCAATGAAAAATGGTAGGCAGGTAGCAGCAAACAATGCAGTAGGAATAATACTCCAAGACAGACCAATCCAGGGGAAACGAACAATGTGAATCAACCAATGAACTCAGCTGATACTTGAAAGAAAACAGAGTTGATTGAACAGGTTGAACAAGACTGAGAATCAGACAAACAAAACAGAAATAATTGCTGATTTTTCTGTTTATCCCTTTCCCTATCTTCTTTCTTTTCAAAAATCCAATATCAGACTGCAGTTTTGAACTTATACTTGAGTTATCAGAAAGAGACCTTTTCCAGTTTTTACTGTTTTCCCCAGAACTTCAGTTCTCAGATTTCAGTTTAGGCTCCCCTGTGTCTCTCTATGTATGTCTGTGTGTGTATACCCTTCAGTGTGTATTCCCCTCCCTCTTCTTCTTTCCAACTTTCCTATATGCTCTGTGTGTATCTATTTGTATGTATTTCAGCTCTCTCTTTCAAAAAAAAAATCCTCACAGTCTGTCTATTTTTTCCCCCTCTAATTCTGTCTCTCTATCTTAGTCAGATCTCCCCTTTTATAAACCTTCCTTACCCCTTTTAACAGCCTGTTTAGACTATCACCATACCCCTCCCATGTGCCTTCCATTTTCAGTTCCACTTTAGCTAATTAAGTATTAACCCCATCAATATTCCCTGGCAGACTTATCTTTCCTATTTTATTCACTAAAAGCAAGTATGGGCAGTAGAATATATCTGACAGCATATGCTGTCAAACCATTTTTTAAAATCAAAAGCCTTTTATGCAGGAAAATAGGCTGTGCACAATGCACATGCTGTGCACAAGTGCACATGCCATCAACTCAGATTTCAATTATAGATCAAGCCTCAGGTTTCTGAAATCATATTAACAACTATAAGTAACTGAACTTGGTTCTTAATTGATTCAGGCAAATGTTCAACAGAAGCAAATTGATTTATTTTGTTCAGGCAGTTGAAACTAATTGACGACACATGTCGACTCGACTATATTAGCATTAACATACACAATCGTAGCCAAAAATCAGACAGTCAAAGTATAGGACACATGATTTGAATTGTACTGGCTAAGCAAAGTGGTACTCGATGAGCCAATTGATCAGTCAAACATTTGGAGCCCAATTATTCGCACAACATATACACACGCATTATCAGAATAAAGGAGGGATTCAAACAAACACAGTGGTTCAGGCAAAGTGGTCAAACAGAAGTTGGTAAAAATTCAAAGACACAAATTGAAACAAAACATGAACAGACATTTAATCACTCACATGGACCAAACAGAAATGAAGAAAAGAAAGCAAGACTCACCTCAAACCTTGAAAAATCAAAACCTTGACTCGGATTTGGACAGACCTTTCTTAAGGCTGAACGGACTTTAATCGAAGTGTTTCTCAGATGAGAAACACTTCGATTAAGGTCCCTTAGTCCTTAATTTCTTTGGCTCGAACGGGTATGAACCAGTGATGAGGAACCTTGTGGTTTCAAAACTCAGATCTAGGATTCGTGCTTCCCTGGTCATATTCGGACCAAACCAAGTATGGTTTGGTCACGAGGGGGGTCTGGGGAGTGTCTGGTATGAATTTAGGTCCGATCGGTGTAGATTAGGTTCCGACTCGAATCTTCAAATGAAGATTCGAGAAGGTCGGATAGGATTCGAGGTGTGTGGTTGGTAGATTCGGGTTCAGGACGACATGGGGGTTCCGTGGTGTTAAGGGGAAGATCACCGGCATCCATGCCGCCGGCTTTCATGGCGAAAGTACACAGGGGCGGCTAGGGTTTAGGGGCCTGGTCTGTGGAGACGAAGGCTGGGGTATTGGATAGGGGGCAGGGTAAGGTTATGAACTTATATAGTTAGTGGGTGGATTGATCTCAACCGTTAGATCAATCTAGATCTACGGTCTGGATCTGATGGCTTAAGTGGAACGGTGTCGTTTCAAGGGTAAAGGGTTGGGGTCGGTCCGGGTGAGACGGGTCGGGTTTATTGGTGGGTTATGGGGAAGTGATCTTGGCCGTTGATCAGTCTGAGATCAACGGCCCAGACCACACTGGATTGAAACGACGTCGTTTGGACTCTCTAGGCATCAGCTGGCCTTGGACCGGGCAGGCCTGGTTTGGGCGTTGTTTGTTTTGGGCCAATTTTAATAAATTGGCCCAATCCGGAGGGGGAAGATTATTTCTTTTTTTTCTCTTTTTTTTTTTTATTTTGAAAACAAAACTAAGCAAAAAAAATCAAATTAAAAATTAAATACACACTCAACACAATTATTTGCACACACACTAAAATATTTCAGAACAGGTAAAATCAAACAAATCAAAATCACGGACGAAGATGCCTATTTATGATTTTCTATTTAACGACCGGATTACGGTTCGAATTATGCATGACCCCCACATTTTTTATTTTGTTTTAAATAAATAAATAAATAAAAATGGGCAAAAGTCACAAATAAATCAACAAAGTGCCGCACAGAAATCCAAAATTGTACAGCAGGACCAATTTTTATTATTTTTTAATTCTTTTGGAGTGATTGCCGTACGAAACAAAAATCACGTGCTCACAAGGACGAATGGAAGAAGGGTATCTGCCAACATCCCATGGACGAGGGTTATCGGAAGGAAATTACTCTTCGAAGTCTTTAGTTATAACGAGACTTCTGGGATAATGGTACTCACTATAGGAGGAGCAGCCTCATCAGCTTTGCCTTTGTTCTTTGAGGAACTAAGGTTTTTAGAAGAAGAAGCCATTCTATGTTAGAGAAGAAGGAAATTTTTTTCTCTTATGAAGAAAATTAAAGAAAGGTTGAAGAACAAAGTACAAGTTGAATGAAGAGAGTTTGCGAAAGTTTGAAGAATTATGAAGTGAGAATGAAGGAGCTTGATGCGTATAAGTAAAAGTTTAGGCGGCTAAACTCGTGACCATAATTACCTCGATAGTCGGCAAAAGTTACGTTGAATCATGGGATGACGCGTGTTCGGAGCATTAAATGCGAAGAGACGTGCGTCTAATCAACCATCAGAAACTTTTCAGAGGGGTCAGTAAATTTCCCGCCAAAAAGAATGATTTTACCAACTTTCCGGTGACACAAAGTTATGCCACTAGAAAGTAGGGGGACTATCTGCATAGGGTAAAATATATAATATTAAATGATCGCATAAGGAAGTGACACGTGGAGCCGAAGGCAGGGGATAGCTGAAACCGAAAGCAACTATTCTGTCTGTTACTGGAAAGAATGATACTCATAAAGATAAAATAAATACTTTCCACCCGGTAGCATTGAATGAAGAATGTTCTACAGCATTTAGTACACCATCCGTTACAAAGAATATGACATTCATGCCCATCATTACACATTCTTCAATGACCCTCATAATTGACATTAAAGAAGAGCTTGATCCTAGGACCTTGTTCCTTAGGTGCAATGATCAGTTCCAACCCTACACCACTACAAAGTGGCAAGAGCGGTCGATGCAGCTTTTACCCGAAAGGTCGGGATCGAATCCACAGAGAGCTAATATATGCTTGGAATTGGGTTCCTATCTAATCTAGCAATGTGCGATATTCTTAATTGCACTTCCAATAATTCTTTGTTTGTTTACTATTCTACTTTAATACTAATGATGCGGGAAAATAAGCTAAGTATGATATTTTTGTAAGATTTTCTTAATTGGTCTAAAGACACTAGGGAAATGACTTGCACCTAGGTGGGTATCTAACGGGATCTAAAACTTAGGATAAATTTGTTATAATTGGGATCTTGATATAGACATTGCACATAACTACTCACTTTATACCTCTCGGTAGTTTGAGTGACTTTGCCCTAATTGGCTTTCTCAAACCCAATTGGGTGTTCAAACAATGCAAACAAAATTGGCTCAAGTCGGGTATTACTATCTCTAGATTTAACTCTTTAATTGGGACTATCAATCTCTTGAATGCACCCCAATTCCTTGTTGGCCTGAATTTCCTAGACTTAGTCTCTCTTTCTCAAGAAGAGCCTAAGTCAAAAAGGCACAAATCAGTGTTTGTAACCACCAATTCAACATTTAAAGCATAAATCAAGCCAAATATCATTCACCCATAAACATTTAAGCCCTAAAATTGAAGACCCATTAAATACTCGCACTAGGGTTGAACCACAACCCTAGCTAATGGGTTTAGCTACTCATCATCAAAGAAGAAATCAAAGATTGAGATAAAATATGAGTCATAAAAAGTAATTACAAGATTAAAATCTAAGTTTAATTACTAAAGATGTTCTAAAATTACTCAAAGAGGTAAAAGGAGGCGGTTCACGTGCTCTACAAAACAACCGATGACCTAAAAATATGAAAAAGAACTATTTATACACAACTAAATTTTTCGAACAAAAATGCTCCTACGGAGGTACCACTGACACCGAAAAATGGACCGCTGCAGCGCTATGACTACCGCGGCTACGCAAAATCAAGCGCGGACCGCGCACCACTTTTGGTTCTATGAATCTGGCTTCCGCTAAGGGCGATAAAATGGCCGCGGCCGCGCAGTTTCACCACGGGCAGCGGTAACTTATTAAGCTCAAAATTACAGCTCTCTGAACTTTGCCACCACTGAGAGCGAAGTCAAGACCGCCTCAGCGGTGGACCCTCCGCGTCCGCGTTTGTTTCTTCGTTGTCAGCGCTCTTTTGACCTAGCTTTTGAACTTGTGCAGGTTTCACTCCTTTTTGAGCTGGTTATGACTTCCTTATCTCTTTTTGACCAAACACTGCAAACAAGCACAATAAGTTAGCTTTCGGGAATACTTGTACACACTTTTAATCCAAAACCTAAGCAAAAAGGAGCATAAAATAGGTTAGCATCCATAATTATCATGCAGCTATAAATAGTGAGCTCCATTATCATTGTAGAGGACACGAATTTTTTGGCAAACATACGCCACACTCTATTCAAAGCTTAATAGAACTTATTTTGAGAGTGATTTTCTCAAATGTACTTTTTTAAAAAGTGCTTTTTGCGAGAAGTAGTTTGTGTTTGGCTAATTAATTTGAAAAACACTTTTGAACAGTAATTAGTGTTTGACCAAGCTTTTGAAAAGTATTTTTTGTGAGAAGTAGTTTGTGTTTGGCTAATTAATTTGAAAAACACTTTTGAACAGTATTTTTCTCAAAAGTGCTTTTAAGATAAGCTACTTTTTTTCTGCTTCTACTCAAAAATACTTTTTCCTTCCAAAAGTTTGGCCGAACACCTCAATTGTTGACCAAAAGTACTTTTGGCAAAAAAAAAGACAGGACTATAAGTTTGGGAGTCAAATTGTTTCCGCCAAAAAGAATAAAAGTGTCCCGAGCATTCTAGTCATTCCGTCATCTGGGAGAGAGCTGCGCGCTCATCTGACTTGCACGAAAAGTAACTTACATAAACCTCGAAAATCCAAAACCCAAAAACCCTAAGCTCAGTTTCAGAAATCGCCATGGCAGCCACCAAGTCACCTTCTGACGAGCCATCAAAAGCTTCACCAGCGTATATGAACTACTCAAATGACCATCATTTCTTTGGTAAACTGCTTATACTTTTTCTCATTGCAACTCCCCATTGTATTTTCCGACTCTGTGATCAATCAATAAACTATAATGCAAAGTCGAACACACACTAACACGCAAATATGTAATAATTAATTTGTTGTTAGTAGTACTAATATATTACATAGCGTAATTAATTGATTGAGACAAATATTTTCGTTTAAAGTTTAATTTTGTGGTTGAATAATGGAAACTTTTGGGCTCGATTAGTTCAAACTGAAGTGTTTAATTGTTGTATCCAGTGTGGAGAGAGTTCGTATGGGGAGCTATTGCTGGAGCTTTTGGGGAAGGAATGATGCACCCGATTGATACTGTGAAGACCCGGATACAGAGCCAAGCCATTTTCAGTGGATGCCAGGTAGTTATATAATGTTAAAAAATGTGCAATGTACGCAATGCGTTTCTCTAAAATGTCCTGTATGATCATCCATATGTGCTTCTCTTATTGTATAATTTGAGGAAGAGGTAAATTCAGTATTTTGAGTTAGTGGGTGCAAAGTACCATTGCACCTATTATTCATTGTGGTAATTGGTCTTAAACTTAGTATTTTTTTCTTTTAAATTTCTGTATTTCACTATGTAAATATTGGTGGAGTCAAAGATAGAGGGTACACCAAGCTTGACACAATTATAGTATATTTTTTAAAATTGTTCAACAATATAAACAAGTCAATCTTCAGGCCGCGGACACCCATGCACCTTCTGTTGCGACTCTGCATCCACATCAAATTTTGATTTGCGTGAATGTATTAATTACATTGTATAATAATTTCCTTGTGTTATTTTCAGAACCAGAAAAGCATACTGCAAATGATACGAACTGTTTGGGTTACCAATGGATTAACTGGTATTTCATTTATGCTGGCCCTTATCTTGAACCATTTTGTATGTGATTTTAAGTTAACACTGACATTTTTGCTGCTAGGATTTTACAGAGGAGTAACGCCAGGGGTCACTGGTTCTCTTGCCACGGGTGCGACATACTTTGGCGTTATAGAGTCAACCAAGAAGTGGGTAGAAGAATCACATCCGAGCCTTAGTGGCCATTGGGCACATTTCATTGCCGGTGCTATTGGTAACCTTATTGTTCGTGGCTTCTCCTGATTCATACTCATTAGCTTCATTGGATATGTTATGCTGCACTTTTAGAATTCTGAATTATTAGTTGTTCAATCTGCATTTCAGGAGATACACTTGGATCTTTCATTTATGTTCCATGTGAAGTGATAAAGCAGCGCATGCAGGTTCAAGGCACCAGTAAGTATTGGGCTTCTGTTGCCTTGAAGGATGGAAGTTGTGTTACACAGGGCCCAAACATGTATGGTTATTATTCAGGAATGTTTCAGGCTGGTTGCTCTATATGGAAAGAACAAGGTCCAAAGGGTTTATATGCAGGGTACAGTTTTTCATGTCATTCTTTTTTATAGTTGGCTGCATAATTCTCAGTATCAAGTAGAAAAGCAATTTATTCATGATCACATGTCTGTGTATATGATAGCAGTACTCTGTGTTTCGCATGTAGTCACTGTCCCAAGCACATTAGGTTTTAATTATGAACAGAAAAAGATTAGGTGGCGAATTAGGAGCCTAACTTCTATATTATGTGCATTGTGCACTGAATACCATCTCTGCTAGGTCGAGGCTGTTCATTAAATTATGTTAAACTGTTTGACGATGACAACTGTTTCTAATGTTTCTTCTGATGTATTTTCACAATCAAACTTAGCTGTTTTGGATGCTAACTTCCTTCACCATTTCATTTGCAGATACTTCTCTACACTTGTCAGAGACGTGCCCTTTGCTGGTTTGATGGTATATCGGTCATGACTCAAATTTCATTTTCTTTCTTTCCTTTTGTTTGAAGATGGATTGTGTGCTTAGTCTGACTCTCCAATTTACTTTATCTGCTAGACTTGCTAGACTTGTTGATGTCAGACAATTGACTGCATCTTCTTGTGGCTGAAAATTTATAGAGAACTTATGAATTTAAGATGTTTCACACCGAGTAAGGTTATATGGGTTGGGTGATGAGTTGTGGAGAAGAAGAGAAGCAATGAAAATGAGGGTGCTGATGAGCAGGATCATAGTGTAACCTAGGGTATCTAGTGGCTTGTGACTTCTGGTATGTATTGGAAAACATATGTCAGATGTTGTGTTCCAATCAAGGATATAATGGTGTCAGTTTGGTATACTATGTAGAAGCTTAGCCCTTCTTTGTCTGGATTCAAGTTGGTTCAATATTCACGGTCTTGTGCTTTATTGGGCTACTCAGAGCTAATGACTTCTTGAAGTTGAAGATATATGATCAAACAATCTCGAGCTTGGCTCAAACAGTAAACTTAAATATGTGAAGCTTGATTGAGCCAACCTAGTTCAAATTCAATCCAAGCGCAAATTCAATCCTATAGAAGGATGCTCTATTTTCAGTACTTTCTTGGTATTGTTTAATAAAATTCTTTACCTTTGCATTTTTTTTTAAAAGTTTCCATCCAGTAAAAAGATAAACCAGGGAAACCTATAGATCTTTTTTCTTACTAAAATCTGACAGAAAAGAAACTTAATTTGATAACAAAAAAATCTCTATCTATATGGTTCAAGTAACAGTTGATTTGAAGAATGTTCAAGCTATAAAATGTTGGAAACACTATTTTGTTCCAATTTAAGCTGACTGCGAAAACAATTAAATTATTAGTACCTTATTAAAAACTGACTGCGAAAACAATTAAATTATTAGTACTTTATTAAAAACTGACTGTTACATTAAAACCTCTGTTGTACAAAACGATCTTCTCTGCTATTAATCATTATGAATCTCTTAAATCAGAATATTGCACCTGTAATCCAAATACATGTGACTTTAATGTGATGCTATGAAGAGGCATTCTGAAATGGATGGCTCTATTCTTAAAGATGGTAGGGCTTCAAAATTCATAGGCTGGGAGGAGTAATAGTAGAATATAGGAGAAGGAAAGACGTAGATATCTGGAGTAAGGGAACAGCTGATTGACAGAGGGTGAGAGATGGAAAGGATGGAAACAACAGCGAGACCTATGGTTTTGGAAGTCCTATAGAGCAGAGATACATGTATGCATAAATAAACTTAAAGAAGAGAACAATTAAGCCTGCTGAGCAGCAGAAGGCTTACAAACCTGGTGAGCAAGATTTTTTTAGGCTTGAAAGTACGGATTGGGGAGGCTTGAGCTTTTCCGGGGATGAGCAAGGTGAAGCTTCAACCAAACTGAGCTTCTTTAGCTCGTAATCAAACTGGTCTAACTCGCGCCCCTACTTGAAATATCTGCATATAGATATCACTTCTCGTTTTCGATTGCATCAGCAAATAAACAACTTGAGTAGAAACTTATTTATTGAGACAAAGCTCTATTAACTAGACTAAAATGAGCTCTTTTAATTCTTTTAACTAAACTGAATATCAAGAAGCAATTACAAGCCCCCATATTAGTCTCTGTATCTTTCAATTCCTTGCAGTCTATAATAGCTGCATTGGAAGTTTATGCGAAGTAAACATTCGCCTTATGCTTTTTTCCCCTTCCTTTTTGCCCCTTTTTTTAATTTAATGAATACACTTGAATTCTGAGATTGCTGAGAGACGGTTCGGTGAATTGGTTAAAAAGAAAAGAAAAGAAGAAAAAATAACACAGCAACTTCGTCACTGTAGTTCCTGAATCTGCAATTCACTTCCCTGTGACGAGGCCAATGTGTATTGGAATTTCCTGCTTATACTCTGTCAAATTCTAATATAGTTTAAGATATCGTCTCACAGAGACTAGATAGTCTATGCTACTGACTTGTAATATTTTAACTACTATTTGAGAGAATCAAATTGATGAAAGGTGGGTGAGGTTTAAAATTTGTTAATTACTTAAACAAAACAAATAAAATTTGGAAGATTTATAATTTTAAAAAAGAGTTGTGAATCATTGAATTCACTTGATAATATTACTATAATAAAATCTCAATTTCTACATTTATTTCTTTAAAGAATAATTTCTTACTAATACAATTATATTTTGCTCACTAAGAAATAATCAATTAATAACACTCCGTGAGAATTATGTTAATTAATCAACTTAAGACTAGTGACGTTTAAACCGAAATATTTTTCTTGCTTGAATTGTTCTAAAAGAAAGTAAAAACTTCGTGAGAATATTTTTACTAAGGATCAATAATCTTGCCTACAATAATTCCTCCGTGAGAATTAAAACTGAGGCAAGCAAGATTACTGACTTGAAATAATAGTTTATTGAAAAATTACTTTCACTTTACTATTTTATTCATCAGTTGTTGTATATTAATTTTGCTCCGCAAGAATTACAAAATTAAATGAATAACTTAGAGATAAAATATATAGATATGATAATAGAGCAATTAAAACCCATCATTTCAGCACAGTATGAAATGTAAATAAAAAATTTCAAGCTAAGAATATATAAAAATTGAGATAGTATTATAAAATATATCAAGCTTCATCAGCTATCCCAACGAAAAGAGATTACTCCATTATGGAGTAATAAAAGCTAAAAAGGATATTTAGAAAACTAGAAATATTTTTACTACAAGAAAAGAAGACCAAGACTAGTTCTTGTCTTCTAAAGATTGGATTTCCTTATACAAAGAGAGCTTGCTATTTATAGGAAAAGATGAGTAGCTTTTGTCATGTTCCACTTTTGCGAATGTGAAATCCATGTATGCGAAGTGATCTTTGTGTACGTAGATTCCATATATGCAACTATGACACTTGTGCTTCACTCTTGACTTCATGAGTTAGTCTTGCAAATGTAGGTTCCATGTATACGAATGTGACCTTTGCAAATATAGATTTCACACATGCATGTATGACTCTTTTGCTTCCATTCTTGACTTCATGAGTCGGACTTGCAAATGTAGGTTCCATGTATGCAAATGTGACCTTTGCGTATATAGATTCCACATATGCATCTATAGCTCTTTTGCTTCCATTCTTGACTTCATGTGTTAGACTTGCAAATGTAGGTTCCATGTATGCAAATATGACCTTGCGTATATAGATCCCACATATGCAACTATGCTCCTTTTCATCTCTAATTATCTCTTTCCATAAACCCATATGTATATTCCACATTTGCGAATACGAAGATGATATGTGCAATTATGGGTTTGCTTTATTCTCTTGTCTTTTAGCCTCTTTCCTTCGTTTTCATAATTTCTTCTTCCTACAAGATTTGTTAGAAAATATTCGAGGATAGGATATCATTATTCATATTTTATTTTAAAAACTTATTTTTTTAAATATGAAATTACATGAATAATTATATCCATCACCCTGCTCTTTTGCTAAATGGAGATGGTCCAATGTCCAGTCCATTAGGAACTATGCTCCGAGTATGATTGCATCGATGAGTTCTGACTTGATTGTTCCACGTATTTTTCACAGTAGAGACAATTTCCATGGTTTGGATTTAACATCGTAACTTGATAAGAATCAAGTTTCTTCTACTTGTGTAGGCCATCATTCCCCTAATATTGTTTCCTTCAAAATTCTAAGATTTGCTGTTGATCTGTGATGTTTTGATGACACACTTTTCAATTCAAATCTAATGTAACTATGTTTTTATATATGTTTCTGTTATATTAATTCTTTTTTAACTTTAGTAAATATTCAAATTCATAGGTTACTTTCTATGAGGCTTTGAAAAGCATGACTGAGTATGGGAAGCTGAAGTGGTTTAACAACCTTAGTTATCACTCAAATGGATCTATTGAGGGCCTCCTTTTGGGAGGACTAGCCGGGGGTATGTACTACTCTCCCCTTGTTAAAGCACTATAACGATAGTTGTATTTTAATATGCAATGACGTTTCCATCTCATTCACAGGTTTAAGTGCGTATGTCACCACTCCCTTGGATGTTATCAAAACAAGATTACAAGTGCAAGGAACAACATTAAGGTGCTCATCTGTCTATAACTTATCTTTTTGTTGCAATGTTAACCCTTTCACTAAAATTTAAAATCTTTTGAAAAATACAACATTGAATGTAAGACGTAGCTTCTTACTACTTGTAAAACTCCTGCGTTACATCCCTCAAAATAAGAAAAAGCCTTTTTGGTTATTCAAACACCATCCTGAATTAGTAAACTTATATATTCTCTTACTTTTTGCACAGCTGTACTAATAAACCCGAGGCTAGCTTTTTGTTAATTATTTTTGGTGCTTGGTAATACCTCGTGCTATGTTGAAAGATATGACATCATCCGTGATTTTTTCATATATCCAAGTTCTGCATTGTTAATGTGGGTTGCCAGGTATAGCGGCTGGCTGGACGCTGTTCAGAAGATTTGGATGACTGAAGGTGTTAGGGGGATGTTTAGAGGTAGCATTCCTCGAATAACATGGTACATTCCAGCTTCTGCTCTTACATTCATGGCGGTTGAGTTTTTGAGGGAGCATTTTAATGAGGAGTTGGACAATGATAAACTGCAAGATGTTGCTAGCTTGTCAGTGGAGACAACAAGTTCTTCCTTGCAAGAGGTGTCATGAATATCATATTGCTTGTAAATTGCTATTAATATTGCACCATTTTTTAAATAGATGCTTCTGTACAAATGACATGGAACCATTGAATTTTTTTGAAAGTTCCTAGCAAATCAAAGTGAAATATTCATTAGGCTTTAGTATTTGCAAATTTCTTCTTTTTCTCATTGTTCATACAGTTGTATCTACTCTGTAATCTGCCATACATTTAAAGTTTTCCTCCCTTCAGAAAGTACTTTGTAGCTTTATGCATAAATTCATTGTGGGATCTTCTTCAAACGATGATCTCATCGTGTCTTATCAACCTTCATTTGATAAAGAAAACCGTGGACGTATAACGCTTGACGGTATTTATTCATTTCTTAATCATCGTAAGTTCAAATAAAACTAGCTGTTTCTTTTTTCTTGACGGAATTTTTTTATAGTATGATTAACATATACCAACACTTCAACTTAAGGAAAGCCTGTATCTATTTCAGTGTGTATTTTTGCACTACTTAAGTAAGCCTATATCACAAAGGCTTACTATGTTTAGAATAATGATACTACAATTGACTATGATGAACTTTGTCATGCAATGCTGGGAGACTCAGGCCACAATCTATTACTAGTTAGCTTGACAACTGAGAATGAGCAACCAAGTAGTTTAAATATTTAACTTCGGGTCGGACCAACCAGATTTCCTACAACTAGTTGAACACGCTTTGGGATAGAAGTCAAAAGGAAATGCTATGCGAAAATTTCTTTAGAAACCAGAACATGTAGCAACATACAATTGCAAGCACCAAACAAAGGTCTTTAGAGTCGATTGATTAACTCATTTGGATTATTTGTAAGGAAATATACCAGAAGTTGGGAAGGCTTGAGGTAGAGTAACTTGATGTTTTACCAATTCTCAATGGACAGCACAAAAAAATGAAAGAATAATAATGTAATGTAAGCCAATTCATGGACCTTTATTGCCGTTCATTTTCAGGGCTAACAAAGATATTACCAGAATTTGACTCCATAAGAAAGTGGAATTAGGCTGATTCCATTGTTGTCAACTAGAAAAAACAACCAACCAAAGGACCATTACGTTTTTTATAGGAAAACAAAAAACAAACGACATCATGAAACAAATGCACAACCTACTCAAAAGAAAACTCTCAAGAAGTTATGGGTAGAGCCACCCTGCCCCGCCCTCAACCCCCACCCCAGTGAAAAGAACCACCACACAGCATCCACAGATTATGTGATGGTTAACAGAAGATAAAGGAAAATTACTAAGACAACTTGGAATGTAACAAGAGATTATAGCCATATATGGAGATTGTCTTCTATCAAAAACACAATCAAGAAAGAAGTTACATTTTCAGTACCAAGGCTAAATAGACCGAAAGGGCAAGTTTCATGTTCTCATGATCTTAGACAATGCTCCATTCTCGAGAAAATAGGTGCTGAGTTCCATTGCCAAGTTGATATGCATATGCCTGAGGATTTGATAGCTCGATTTTATTTATTTATTTTGAGAAGGTAACATATTTGTATATGTACACGGTTAAAATCGGGCCCACCCGATTTCACTAATGGGCCGGGAACAGGGGGATAGTTCGAGGATCGGCACCGTAGTAAATCAGACTGAGATATGAGGATAAGACACCGAGTCCGGGATTCGAAGTATCAGTCGAGGTCGAGACCGATGATGATCGAGACCAAACATGATACACATCGAGCAAGACCGACTATAGCATAATAACAGAAAGGCGAGATATCCGTGACTGACCGAGGATCATGGCGGAAATCTTGGAACGGATCAAATCAAGAACGGTTGTTTAGCCCATCATGGGGTTTACTTCTGTAATTAGAATTGTACCATAAATATGATTCATCTACTATATAAAGAGGGTTCTAATCATTTTTGTGACCATCTTACATTCATGCATATCAAAGCAATACAATACTCTTTTATCTTATACTCTCTTGTTCATCAATTTGTTTCATATTTCTACTCTCACTCATTCAGTTCGAGGGCGACCTAGCTCGAGGGCTAAATTGCATTTCAATACTGGTTTGCATTACTTTGTTGTTTATTTATACTATTAATATATCATCATATTTATCAATTGGTGCTAGGTGAAATTACATATCCTTAAAACCACTTATAAGTTTAATTGTTATCCGATTTTAAGGGTAAACAGTTGGCGCCCACCGTGGGGCTAGGGATAATAGTGATTGCCTAGTATTAATTCTCATAACACACAGTGCTTTACGCTTGTTCTTGTAAGTATCTTTGATTTCAGGATCAACATGTCAAACTCTTAAGTAACACTCATACAGATAGACAATGGCATTGGTTTCCACGGCGAAAACGACAACATAGCCACCTTGGGAAACAGAGTACCTCCAATCAACCCCGATGGACATCCTACCGTGGACCCAATTGACGTCAGCTCCCATATTGCCATTAATGGGAATTTGACCGTCGACCCTAAAAATAGCATCCGCAGAGATGCTCGAGCAGCCGATCAGAACGTACAGAGCGGTGAAGAAGGGGAAATTAGCCTTCGAATGATATTTGAGATGTTGCAAACTCAACAAGCTGCAATAGCACAACTCCAAAAACAGAATCGTGCACCAAGCAAAATCGAGCTCAAGCCATCGCAAGAAGTTGTTCATAGAGCCGAATCGGTGCCAAAGAGATCAAATGAGGGAGAATCGAAGACTAATCCCGCTATTGTAAAATGATGCTCGAGGAACTGACGAAGCGAATCGAGACAGGGGAAAAGAAGATCGAGGAAAATGATAAGAAAGTGGAAACTTATAACTCTAGGGTCGACCAAATCCCGGGGGCACCATCGGTATTGAAAGGTCTTGATTCAAAAAAGTTTGTCCAAAAGCCTTTCCCCCCAGGTGCGACTCCGAAGTCAATCCAAAGAAGTTCCGGATGCCCGAGATTCCGAAGTATAACGGGATGACAGATCCAAACGAACATGTCACCTCATATACATGCGCCATTAAGGGAAATGACTTGGAATATGACGAGATTGAATTCGTGTTGCTGAAGAAATTCGGAGAGACTCTATCAAAAGGTTCCATGATATGGTACCACAATGTCACCTCATTATGGATTCTTTTGTGAAGGCGCACGCTAGAGCTATTAAGGTTGCAACTAGAAAATCGAACCTATTCAAGGTAAGGCAAAAGGAAAACGAGATGCTCAGGGAATTCATATCTCTATTTCAAATGGAACAAATAGATTTGCCACCGGTCACCGACGATTGGGCTACTAAAGCCTTCACTCAAGGTCTCAACGAACGAAGTTCCATAGTTTCGCAAAAATTAAAGCAGAATTTGATCGAATATCCAGCCGTCACTTGGTCCGATGTGCATAATCAATATCAGTAGAAGTTTAGGGTCAAAGACGACCAACTGAGAGCTCCAATTGGTTCGATTTATCCCAACATGCCCGTGGATAGAGTTAAAAGGGACGTCGACCGGGAACCACGATCGAACAGAGACTGATATCATCCATACGGTGGAGATCAAAGAAATAACGGGCCTGGGCGCAACCCCGTTCAGAGTGATAAAAGGAATGATCGGGGACAGAGCTCCCAAGGGCTCATGAGCAAGAGTGGTTTCGATCGGGATACCGGGTCCAAAGAAGCACCTCGATTACCAGAATATAACTTCAGCGTAGATGCTTCCGCCATAGTATCGGCCATTGGGCGTATCAAAGATACCAGTGGCCTCGACCTCTGCAGATCGATCTGGCCCAGAGAAACCCAAACCAAATATGCAAGTATCATGGCACCCATGGCCATAAAACAGAAGATTGCAGACAGCTAAGAGAGGAAATAGCCTGATTATTCAATGAGGGGAACCTTCGAGAATTCTTAAGTGATCGGGCTAAGAACCACTTCAAAAACAAAGATTTGAACAGATGGAACGAGTAGGAAGAGCCACATTATGTGATTTACATGATCGTTGGAGGAGTCGATGTTCCTCAAGGACCGTTATTTGAACGCACAAAGGTAACGATCACAAGGGAAAAATGAACTCGGGACTACTTACCCGAAGAAACCTTGTCTTTCAACGATGAGGATGCGGAAGGGATTGAACAACCTCACAATGATGCACTAGTAATCTCTATCCTTTTGAATAAAATTCAAGTTAAATGTGTGTTGATTGGTCCAGGTAGCTCGGCGAACATAATTTGATCAAGGGTCGTAGAGCAACTCGGCCTCCAAGATCAAATTGTGCCTGCCGCTCGAGTACTTAATGGCTTCAACATGGTGAGTGAAACCACCAAAGGGGAAATCATTTTGCTAGTAAATATGGTCGGGACCATCCAAGAAATAAAGTTCCATGTGATTGAGGGTGACATGAGGTACAACGCACTGCTCGGAAGGCCTTGGATCCATAACATGAGGGCAGTTCCCTCGATGCTTCATCAAGTGCTGAAGTTCCCAACATCGAAAGGAATCAAAACAATGTACAGTGAACAATCTGCCGCCAAAGAAATGTTTGCAATCGATGAAGTAATACCAGTATCAGTTCTTTCATCAGCAAAGGGATCGGAGTCGAAGGGAAAGCAGGAAGTCAAATAGCAACCACAGTCACCAGCCTCGGCCCTATCGAAGGAGCTGGAAATTTTCGAGGATGATGATTACATGATACGTTGATCCTTCAAAATCCCCGATTTTTATGACACAACAAAGTTAACGGTCGAAGAGCTTGAACAAGTCATACTAATCGATCATCTGCCCAATCGAAAGGTATACCTGGGCACGGGGTTAACTCCCGAGCTCAGGAAAAAACTTATTCAATTCCTTTAAGATAACATAGATTATTTTGCTTGGTACCATCTCGATATGACAAGAATCCCACTAGAGATCACTACCTATCGATTAAGGTTGGACCCAATGTTCTGTCCAATAAAGCAAAAGAGAAGGCCCCAGTCCGAGGTTAAGCATGCATTCATCAAAGACGAGGTAACCAAACTTCTCAAAATAGGGTCCATTCAGGAAGTAAAATATCCCGAATGGTTAACAAATATAGTGGTGGTCCGTAAGATGGGAAATAAAATTAGAATATGCATAGACTATAAGGACTTGAACAAGGCCTGCCCTAAGGATTCTTTTCCTTTGCCAAACATCGATCGCATGATCGATGCCATGGCCGGCCATGAGATTCTCAGTTTTCTCGATGCCTACTCCAGGTACAATCAAATATAGATGAACCCGGAGGACCAGGAAAAAACTTCGTTTATCACTAAATACAGTACCTATTGTTATAACATAATGTTGTTCGGACTAAAAAGTACTGATGCAACTTATCAACGCCTAGTAAATCGAATGTTCGAAGAACAAATAGGGAAATCTATGGAATTTTATATTGATGACATGCTAGTTAAGTCCCTGCGAGCAGAGGACCAATTGAAACATTTGCAGGAAACTTTCGATATACTTGTATACGGCTAAAATCGGAGAGTCCGATTTTACGATCATTACAACATTCCATAGCTCGAGGTTCAACCCCGAGGATTCCCAATGTTTGACCTAGGGGTAGTACAAATCGGTGGTTATGATGGACAAATGGAAAACTTCCAAGGCACGTGATTAAAGCTGACCAAGTCTGTTGGGCTTGTGCATGCCCGTACCGTTGCATTAAATGGTTGTACCAACCGCATATCTTCGTAATAAATGCATCTGTACTATGTTAGGATTCCCCCTTATATATAAAGGGGACCCTTATCATTTTGTAATACATATGATATTCAATACAACAACAAGAACATTCTCTGCTCTCTAACTTAAACATATTCTCCCTTGATTTTATTGCTTATATTTATTACATTGCTTACATTTATTGTGTTTCATTATTTTTTCTTAATTTATTACTCATCATTGATCATAAAGAGCCCTCATCAAAGCTCTTAGAAATGTTAAGCCTTCATCAGCTATCCACAACCTAACGTTTTAGCTCGACCTCGAGGCCCAACATAGGCTAGCTTGAGACCCGATTCTCGGATACTCGGTTTGCATATCGATCTATATTCAAGCTCTTACCTTATTTTCTAGTGTCATGCTTAACATCTATTGCTTAACAACTATCATTAAAATAAATCACGTATTTTTAGAACCACAGAATCAAATCTAATTGTAATTACCATTTTCAAGGTAAACAATACTAAGGAGGTACAACATGAAATTCAACCCAGAAAAGTGTGCATTCGGGGTCGGCTCAAGCAAGTTTCTAGGCTTCATGGTGTCTAATCGGGAATCAAGATCAACCCCGATAAAATCAAAGCTATCGAGGATATCAAAGTCATGGATAATGTGAAGGTCGTACAGAGGCTGATCGAGCGCATAGCCGCCCTAGGGCGATTCATCTCGAGGTCCTCAGATAGAAGTCACCGGTTCTTCTCACTTATTAGGAAGAAGAGCAATTTTGCATGGACCCCAGAATGCCAACAAGCCTTAGAAGAACTAAAATGATACCTGTCAATCCCTCCACTACTTCACACCCTGAAAGCGGACGAGCAACTCTACTTATACTTGGCGATCTCGGAAATAGCGGTAAGTGGGGTACTAGTTCGAGAAGAGCAAGGTACGTAATTCCCTATTTACTATGTTAGTGGAACCTTAGGTGAGGTCGAAACTTGATACCCACACTTAGAGAAATTAGTGCTTGCTTTAATAAGCGCATCTAGGAAATTAAAACCATATTTCCAATGTCACCCAATATGTGTTGTAACTACCTATCCCCTCTGTAATATTTTGCATAAACCCGAACTTTCGGGGCGATTGGCCAAATGGGTCGTGAAACTCAGCGAGTACGATATTGAGTATCAACCCCGAACAACCATCAAGTCCAAATCTTGGTAGACTTCGTGCCTGCTTTACGCTAGCCCTTGTACCCGAGGTCAAAATAGAACTGCTATTAAAATCGGGTACATCATCGGGGGTGTGGACTCTCTTCATGTACGGTGCTTCGAACGTGAAAGGGTTCGGGCTGGGCATAGTTTTGAAGCCACCCACAGGTAACATAATTAGACGGTCTATCAAAACTTCGAAGTTAACTAACAATGAGGCTGAGTATGAGGCCATGATTGCAGGTCTCGAGCTGGCTAAAAGTTGGGAGCAGAAGTCATTGAGGCCAAATGCGATTCCCTACTTGTGGTAAACCAAGTCAACAGAACTTTCGAAGTCCGAGAAGATAGAATGCAGAGATACTTGGACAAACTACAGGTAACTTTACATCGATTTAAAGAATGGACCTTACAACACATACCTCGGGAACAGAACAATAAGGCCGATACTTTTGCAAACTTGGGGTCATCGATCAAGGATGACGAACTTAACCTAGGGACTGTCGTACAACTCTCGAGATAAGTAATTGAAGAAGGCCACGCCAAAATAAACTATACAAGTTTGACTTGATTAGAAAAACAAGTACATTGAATACTTAAAGAACGAGAAGTTCCATCAGATCCGAAGGAGTCAAGGACTCTACACACGAAGACATCACAGTTCACTTTGGTTGAGGATGGAACGCTATTCAGAAGGATGTTTGATGGGACATTAGCAATTTGTTTGGGACCAGGAGACACCGACTACGTCCTACAGGAGATTCACGAAGGCACTTGTGTGAACTACTCTGGTGCCGATTCACTAGTTCACAAAGTTATCAGACCATGATATTATTGGGCTGATATGGAAAAGGATACAAAAGAGTTCGTTCGAAAGTGCGACAAATTTCAAAGGTATGCACCGATGATTCGCTAGCCCGGGGAGCAGCTCCACTCGGTCTTATCCCTATGGCCATTCATGAAATGGGAAATGGACATCGTCGGCCCTTTGCCATCGGCCCTAGGTAAAGCTCAGTTTATTTTATTTATGACTGATTATTTTATAAGTGGGTCAAAGCACATGCCTTCGAGAAGGTTAGAGAAAAATAAGTCATAGACTTCATTTGGGACCATATTATATTTCGATTCGGGATGCCCGCCAAAATTGTATGTGATTACAGAAAGCAATTAGTCGGCAGCATAGTGACTAAATTTCTCGAGGATCACAAGATTAAAAGGATTTTATCGACTCCATACCACCCCAGCGAGAACGGACTAGCCGAATCGACCAACAAAACCATCATTCAAAATCTTAAGAAAATACTGATCGACGCTAAGGGAAAATGGAGAGAGATATTGCCCGAGGTTCTTTGGGCGTACTGCACAACATCAAAATCCAGCACAGGGGCAATACCATTCTCTTTGGTCTATGGTGCGGAAGCCCTTATCCTGGACGAGGTCGGGGAACCTAGCCTTAGGTTTTCATATGCAATAGAAGAATCAAATAACGAGGCTATGAACACAAGCCTAGAATTGTTGGATGAAAGACACGAGGCCGCCCTCGTTCGATTGGCCGCACAAAAACAGCGGATCAAAAGGTATTACAACCAAAAAAAACAATCTTCGACACTTTAAAATAGGGTAATTGGTGCTAAGAAAAGCCACCCTCAACACTCGAAACTCGAATGAAGGAAAACTGGGTCCAAACTGGGAGGGACCATATCAGGTCCTCGATATTATCGAAAAGAGATCCTACAAGCTCCGCACGATGAACGGCGAGCAACTACCAAACAATTGGAACATATCACTCCTAAAGCGATACTACTAATAAGGTACGACCTCCTCCATTTTCATTTATATTTTAAACTAACCAATTGTAGGCGTTCAATCAGGAATGGCAATGGATCCTTCAGCACGAAGTCTTTAGGTCTGAAAGCACGCGTTGCACTATTTTTCCCTTAGACCGGTTTGTTCCCAATTGGGTTTTTCGGCGAGGTTTTTAACGAGGTAGCCATTGATAGTTCTAACTTAGAACAATATTCAATAGTATCCGAGGCTTCTTTACAATCAACCTCGAATACTGGGGGGCATTACCCTTGAATGTCAACTTTGTTGCAAGGAAATTACTTCGTAACGGCGGGGTCTCAATAGGTAAATTTTGTAAGGGCCAAACGGTCGAATGAACCGTGCCCATATAGGTTACTCGAGACCTAACATCAAACATGTATGCATGTATAATCATCTATTGAAAGAAGTATTTTTCCTTGCCAATATCTCATGCCTTAGAAAAATTTTCTACTTCATAATTTCATACTCGATCTATTGTGAAAACAAGCTTAAGGGATGATCACAACCAAAGTTCGAACAATTAACCCCCCCCCCCCACTCGGGGACTTCCATCCGAAAATAGACGAGATCATTAAAATCTCGAGATTTTAAGACCTTAAAAAGGCAACCCTCAATTTTTTATAGGTCACAACCACCTCACTCGGGGACTGACACTTCGAACAAGCTTGAAGTATAACAGAAAAATGAGTCCAAGAGGCAAATCCCAAACTAAAGGCTATAGCCAAATCGACACGGTTCAGAGATGTCCGAATTCCGTAATAAAATAGGCCTTTAAATATTCTTATAAACCGGTTAAAAAGGCTACCCTCGTCAAAATGACAAAGGGTTTAGATGATATCAAGACTCGAGAACCCTAATGAATGCAAAATTGTTCGAACTCTCGAACAATTCCTTATTTCGTGCTAAGGCATAACAAATTTTGTACAATTAACAATGAACTTTTTAAGCCGAAAAGGGGAAAAAGCCAATCTTTTTACTAGGGACACATCGGCCTAATATGAAAGCCTAAGGACCATCATTCGTTTTGAGTTAGAGGGATCATCCTCACTCAATTAAAACTTAAGGGTTACCGTACTTCGAGTTTGAGCAAGCACTCACTCGACACTAGTTCGGTTTTGGTACAAATTACCTAAACCTCGAACCTATGAATAATAATTTCGTAGAACATAAATAAAGCATGAATTTCATAAGCAAGAGATATTTATATATGTCAAAGTTATTTACAAGGGCAACATGGCCCGATCGGAATTCTATGCAAAACAAAATTCAGAAAAGATCCTAAGAACTTAATATTCTCCAAGAGCAACATCTTCACCCTTAGGGTCTTCTCCACTCTCGGATCCACTCATGCTCTCTGGAATCATCATCATCAGAAGAGACCAATGCTTTGGCTTCGGCTTCAAGCTTTTTAGCATATTTGATCTCGGCAGTGAGATTAAAGCCACAAACGTGGATATCCTTGAGAGTCTTCCTTCGAGACTGGCACTTGGCAAGCTCGGCAACCCTGTATGCTCGAGTCTGAGCAGTATCTGCAACTTCCTTTGCTCGCGCTTGAGCGAGTTCAGCGTCAGATTGGTAGACGGCCACGATTGCCTCCGCATCGGCCTTAGCTATCTCAGCCTTAGATTTTGCCACTGCAAGTTCTGTGACCAACTGAGCCTGGAGCTCCTCTATTTTCTTAGTTTGTGCCAAGTTCTTCTCTTTCATGCCTTGGAGCTGGATTTCAGTCGAGGATAACTGATCTCGAGCAGTCTCTTTCTCTGAGGCAAGGTGGTTCATATTTTGCTTCTACGCTATGGTTTCTGCTTTCACCGCATCTACCTCTCCACGAAGTTGTCCGATCGTCTCGTGCAGTTTCTAGACCTGTGAGATTGAATTGTTAGCCACCACTCCCGAACTGATGCCATGATCTTCTAAGACTTTTATTACCTGCTCGATCAGTTCGCTCTGTTCTTTCTGAGCCGCGGCTAGTTCAGCTCAGAGGCCCTTGATTTCTTCTTCTTTTTGCTCTCGAAAAAGTTTAAAGGTATTATTCTCCTCGATGAGCCCCTAGATATCAGCCTTATAACGGCTCAGTTCCCCTCGGAATCAGAGGAAAGCCTCATGATGAAGCACCGAAGCATGTAAACATAGAGGGGGAAAATTACACTAAGGGAGAAAAAACCTAAGTACAAAAATGGATAGAAGAATCAGAGATTACCCGGTTTAAAGCCTGTAGGGCTTTGTTGAAAAGACAAGACTCTCCCACCACGTCCATCTGCGCTGGATCCTCCTCTGTGACCAAACCTCAAAGGTAGCTGGACACCCATACGGGGGCACCAAGAACACGAGCATATTCCGGGACCGTAATCACCATAGTTCGCTTACGCCCGGGATCTACACTAGGAGTTGGGAATTGATCGGTCAGTTTGGAACTCGAGGAAGCCTCACCCAAGCTTTTCCTCGGAACCTTCAGGTCACTCGAGCCGGTGACATTTTCTATCCCGGCAAAAAAACCACGGAAGAGGTCCTCCTCTCCGTGAGCTACTTCCTTATGACAAGTTTCCACGGCTTAAGCATCCCGTATTAAAGAATCAGAGACTGAGGGAAACAAGGAGGAATCCACAATCTCTATTGCCTCCCGGGGATCTTTTTAAGCACTGCCTCCATCTTGGGGAGACTTGAGCTCTTTCTCTGCGCCGGCATCCATCACCTCTTCAATGGCCTCTTTGCACTGTGGAAAAACGCCTTCGTTTCCTTTCGGCTCAGGGACTTGGGCCGAAGTCTCCTCCTTGACCTCATTGGGCCTAGACCGGTCAGCATTGATTTTCACTAGTTTTGAAGCTTTCCGAGCCCCGGTGCTAGCTCGTGTACGGGCTATCAGGCCTGAATCATCTTCCTTTTCTTTTTCCTGTTCACTCTCTTCGGGCTCGTCTCATAGCCTGAGGACTGAGTCCATTGTCAAAGGGATGACATTCCCCCTATGGGTCTGCCTCTTTTTGGGCTTTTGCTCGTCCAACTTCGTAGAGCTCGAAGCCTCTCTCGTTTTCCGCTCTTTCTTCTGTTTCAGAACAGACGGTTGGGGAAGGTTTTCTTCATCACTTGCTGGGGGCCTCATCGGCACATCCTTCCCAAGGCCTACGAAAGAAGGGTAAATGAGATCAAAAAGAAATTCGGACAGTGGTCGGAGTTATCAGATTATACGAAAACTTACCATGGTTTCGGACCTCCCATCGACCTCTCAACAATTCGCGCCATGCACGCTCAATGTGTATCGATTTCGAAACTAAGATTCTGACCCAGTTCTTGAACTAGGGAATCGCACCTGACATCCAGTCAACAGCTGCATCATATAAAACGTCAATAAGAAAAAATGAAAAAATGAGCAGAAGTTAAAAAGGGAGCCATACTTACGTTTCATATTCCATTTCTCCGGAAATGGCATACTTTCAGCCGGGATCAAATCCGAGATCTTCACTCTGACAAATTAGCCCATCCAGCCCCGGTTCTTATCCTCATCTATGTTCGAGAAATCCGCCTTGGAAGCCCGACATTGAAGCTTTATTAGACCCCCGATAAAGTCGAGGGCTATATAAGCGTATAAGACGATCGAGGGTAAAGGAAAGCCCATCGACTTGACTCGCAAAAAATGGAACAATATCACTATCTTCCAGAAGGAGGGGTGTATTTGGCCGAGGGTGACCTCGTACTTCTTGTAGAAGTCAATGATAACCAGATCCAGGGGACTGAATGTGAAAGGGTAGGTGTAAACACTCAGAAACCCCTCCACATATGTAATGATTTACTCTTCAGGCGAGGGAACCACCACATTCTTGTCTACCTAGTTGCAATCCTTTTTAACTTGGTTTAAAAATCCATTGGTTATTGTGCATATGTACCTCGATATTGGCTCGCATCAGCCCAGAACCAAGGAGGTCTTTTCATCTTTGAAGTTAGAGTCAAGGAAGCACGGTGGAGGAAAGAATTCTTCAGGGAGTGGCTGCGCTGCTGGTTATTCGCCGACCGGCTTAGACGAGGAAGTTTTCTCTTTCTGTGGAATGATTTTAGATGCTTTGGCCATTTTTTGTTTTGGTGAACAAGGATGAACAGAGATTGGGATGTTTGGTATTTCAGGGACAACAAACAAAGAAAGGCTTGAGAATCTGTAGAAGACAAAGGAGTATGAAGATTGAAAATAAAACTTGGGCAAAAGAAGAAAGATATATTTATAGGTTGGAGACGACGGTTCAAAATCTGGTAGTGGCCGACAACAACTAACAGTCACTAAATGCCTCGACATTCGAATCGATAGGACGTTTTGATGCCACATGTCGTTTACGTCACGATGATGACGGCAAGATAAATTGGGGTAAAGGTCGAGGACTCAATTCATTTCTTTTCATTATACTCCAAAAAATAAGGGGACTATTTGTATACGGTTAAAATCGGGCCCACCCAATTTCACTAATGGGCCGGGACCAGGGGGTTAGTTCAAGGATCGGCCCCGTAGTATATCAGACCGGGATATGAGGATAAGACACCAAGTCCGAAATTCGAAGTACCAGTTGAGGTCGAGACTGATGATGATCGAGACCAAACATGATATACATCGAGCAAGACCGAAGATAGTATAATAATGGAAAGGCGAGATATCCATGATTGGCCGAGGATCATGGCAGAAATCTCAGAACGGATCAAATCAAGAACAGTTGTTTAGCCCATCATGGGGTTTACTTCTATAATTAGAATTGTACCATAAATAGGATTCTTCTACTATATAAAGAGGGTTCTAATCATTTTTGTGACCATCTTACATTCACGCATAACAAAGCAATACAATACTATTTTCTCTTATACTCTCTTGTTCATCAGTTTGTTTCATAACTCTACTCTCACTCATTCAGTTCGACGGCGTCCTAGCTTGAGAGCTGAATAGCATTTCAATACTAGTTTGCATTACTTTGTTTTTTATTTCTACTATTAATTATCATATTTATCAATTGGTGCTAGGTAAAATTACATATCCTTAAAACCACTTATAAGTTTAATTGTTATCCGATTTTAAGGGTAAATGGTATATTAGCATATAGACGTCACTAAAATTATGAAGTCACCCATAATTACAAAAGGGAGTGCATAAAACAAAAACACTTATAATCCTTAGTTTTTTACAAGGATTGTAGAACATCAAAAATGGATTCATGATCCTCCAAAAACTTTTCTTTACACGAAAAATAGAAAAGAGCTAGACATTTCATCTTCATTTTCTGGATGTTACTAAACTTCTCTTCAAAGCATCTCTGATGTCTCTCTTTCTAGATTTTCCACCATATGTAGGCTGGGACAATTCTCCATCTCTCTTTGTGTCTAGAAAGATTACACTCTTTATTCCTGCAAGCTAGAACTTCAAGTATTCTACCTGGCATTGCCCATAAAATTCCCCTTAAGTTGATGAAAATTCTCCATAATTCTATTGTCAACTTGCAATACAAAAAGAGATGACTAATTGTCTTTGCCTCCTCTCCACATAAGCAACATCTAGAGCACAAGTGGTAACCTTTCTTGATTAAATTATCTTGTGTTAGAACCATTTCTTTTGCTAATAGCCATGTAAAGCAAGCAACTTTATAGGGAGTTTTTACTTTCCATATCATCTTCCATGGCCAAGATCTAACCTGATTATTAGAAAGGTTGAATTTCTTATAAGCAAACTTAACATAAAACTTCTCATGCCAATTCCCTTGGCATAGCCAATTCTCTTCCCAGAAGGAAATCTTTATACCATTTCCTACTTTGAACTTTGACTTGTTAACGAGTTTTGGCCACAAATTCTTGCCATTTTCCTTACATACCATACTTCTCCCTAACTACCTCTCCATGGTGATTGTTTCATGACATAAAAGGTAGCACAACAATAATCAACATAGAAAATAGAGGATGAGACTAATAAAAAAATGGAGTAGACCAACCAAATTTTAACGGAATTGTCAACAAAATCACAAGTAACCACTAAAAGGGACAACTTTGTAAATGCACAATGTTAACAAGCTTATCCCATCGTTTTACAACAACTAGGCATCAATTCCAAGCAAGTTGGGTTCATCTATATGAATCTTCACCGACCAAGTTGCTTCGTTTGAGCTCATGTTGCATCAAATTATTTTTTGAGAAGGTAAATAATTATATTAATATGGGAAAAGCTCTTGTATACAAGCCGTATATCAAAAAGAGAGAACCTACACATTAAAATGGTTCTCTACAAATGTCACCCAATTTACTATACAGACATGAACTTTATGGGTGGACCAAATCTAACTAAGAATAAGAGACTATTCCTCAAATGTGAAATAATCATTATCTAGCCTCTCAAAAGCTCTCCTATTTCATTATTCCATAAGAAAACCCACATGATAACTAGCAGAGCAACATCCCACAGACGTGCCTTCGCTTCTATCTCCTTGCCTCCCACCTCTATGAGTCTGTACCAGTGAGTCTGGTATTCCATTTGTAGATCATTTCCATAAACCGTTCAGATTCATCCACCTCCCAACTTGTAATTTCCTTCAGAATCTCAAATCCCACTGAAGTCTCTCCTCTCTTGTACCACAAAAATATGATGCACCATCACTTCTTTCTACACTATAATCATCTCAAACTAATATTGTACAAGAAAAAAAAAATACCATAAGCTCTATATTTTCTATTAACTTATAAATTATTTTACACATTCAGGAGAGGTACAAATTAAATAGAAATCTGCCCTGTCAGTTTTAGATATTACCAAAGCTCAACTATAAGGTTAAATGATTGGTTCCAAAATATTAATTCAAATCTAGACATATTAAAAGATCGGCAAGTCTGCAGTAGATACAAATTACAGATACAATACACTGTATCAAGTGGAATACGGATAGTTTGATCAACAAATATCAATGCCCAAAAAATTGAAATTGTTGTAAGAAAATGCTTTTATGGTCAAGCATGACAAATTTAAAAACTTGATAACTGAAGTTGCGAGAGAAAGGAGATGATAGAGGAAATATACAAATAGTCAGAAGATCTCAACAGATGTATCTCTCAAGTTTCTACTTACCTGCATCAAATCCAGCAGATATCATAATCAGATCAGGATAGAATTCTTTGGCAATAGGAACTAATATATTGTCCCAAACAGCAATATAATCTGCATCATCACGCCCGGCATTCTCCCAAGGAACATTTATATTGTAACCTGCTCCAGGCCCTTCTCCAATCATGAGATGTGATCCATCTTCACCACATGGATAGAAACTTTTGGCCTCGTGCCTAGTTGGGTTAACAATGATACGACCAAAAAAATACTTAGTTGGAGCAACTAATGATACACCATACCCACAAGAAAGACTTAGTTTTGCACAAGGAGTACAAATCACAAATACGCTCAAAATTCTTTCAGGAAGCTTTCACATATCTTGTTGTATGATGCCACATTCGAATAGAAAAAATAAATAATAACTGGAAATGTTACAAATACCTATGTAAAGAAAAGAAAAGTACTCGAGGGTCCTTCTAGAACATTTTTTGAGTACCATTTCCGTGATGAACATCCCAATCAACAATCAAAATCTTTTTAATGCCCAGATCAACCTGCATGGTGTTATTTAGCATATTAAATCACAATATGTGCACATTGACATCAAACTAATCAAAGATCTGGATGAGCTCTGACAGCTGATGATAAAAAATTGCACTTACTCTTTCATTCAAGAGATAACTTGTTGCAATACCAACATTGTTGAACAGACAAAATCCCCTTGGTTCATCTTCTTTAGCATGATGACCAAGAGGCTTGACAATGGCAAAGGCAGAATCCAATTCTCCTTCCGCAACTTTCTCAGCAATCTATATTGTGCATACACCTTAATATGTTTCAATCCCTTCAAACCCCAATTCTATAATTGCACACCGGCATCAGGAGTGAGGGGACTAGTTGTACTGATGATCACATTGTAGCAAGAAACAAGTTTCATAATCCAGTACCATAGAGCTCATAAATGATCATGTAAAATTGGACCGGGGCTTTAATCTGACACTGATGCTCGTAACAGCGGATGGATAAAACATAGAATGGTCCAGCTAAAAGGCTCTTGCAAATACTTTTCTTATTATTAAAAAAAATTGAAATAGATCATGAAATGATAAACAACATCAGATTCTTTTGGTTCAATCAATCTAAATTTGCAAGGGGAAATGTTGCGGGTGGACTGAGCAAGCCAAGCGGTGCTCCAAAAATGTCATCCTGCACGTACTGACCTCCAAACGACTCGAAACTCGCCAAAAGCAACTCAAATACATCAATTAATGCCAAAGGAAACAAACTCAATTGATAAAGGTCTAATCTTTAATCAAAATCCCAAAATCAACCCAAATATCCAATCTGGGCCCGTGCCTCGGAACTCGACGAAACTTATAAAATCAGACAACACATTTAATTACGAGTCCAACCATACTAGTTTCACCCAAATCCGACTCCAAATCAATGTTCAAAACTCAAAAACTCACTTAATGAAACTTTGGACAAAACCCCTCAATTTTCTCTTTAAAATTCACAATCCAATTACTAAAAATGAAGATAGATTCATGAAATATAATCAAAACCGAGTGTAGAACACTTACCCCAATCTTTGTGATGAAAATTACTTCAAAAATTTCCCCAATCCGAGTCTCACATCTCAAAATATGATAAAAGAACCCAAAACCTCGATATATAGTTTCTGCCCAGCAAATTCCGCATTTGCGGACAAGTGGTCGTATCTGCAACCTTTTCTTTTGCGGAAAAAGGCTCACATTTGCGAGACAACCTTGACCCTCCAGTGGTCGCTTCTGCGATGCTCAAAACTACATCTGTGGTCGCGCTTTTGCGCAAATTCCTTCGCATTTGTGAACTCCTTCCCAACAGTGCATTCTCGCTTCTACGCGCCTGGGCTCTCTTTGCAGCCACCGCACCTGCGTAAAACTAGTCGCATGTACGGAACACCAGAACCAACAGCTTAGACAAAATTCAATATGCGACGAAATGAACCTCGTCCGAAACTCACCCGAGCCCCTCAAGACCCCGTCCGAATATACCAACTAGTCCAATAACGTAACGCAAACCTACTTGAGGCCTCAAATCATGCATAACAACATTGAAATGATAAATTGCACCTCAAATCATACTTAAATGAACTTTCAACTTCCAAAACTTGCGCCGAAACATATTAAATCAACTCGGAATGAACTTAAATTTTGCACACAAGTCCCAAATAACATAACGAGGCTATTTAAATTCCTGGAACCTTAATTCGAATCCAATATCCTCAAAGTCAACTCTTGGTCAAACTCATGAACTTTCCAAACATTCAATTTTTCAACTTTCGCCAATTAGCGTTCAATACTTCTACATTATCCAAATGCAAGTCCGGGCATATTCTCGAGTCTAAAATCATCATCCGGACCTAACGGAACCATCAAAACTCCATTTCGTGGTCAAATTCACAAATGTCAAACTTGGTCAATTTTTCCAACTTAAAGCTTCATTAATGAAATTCATTCTTCCAAATCAATTTCGAATAACTTGAAAACCAAAACCGTCGATTCACACAAGTCATAATACATCACGGAGCTACTCATGCCCTCAAACTACCGAGCGAAGTGCAAATGCTCAAAACGATCGGTCGGGTCGTTACAACTTCTCTTATTACAAGTGTAGTAGTATTTTACTCATGTTATCAAAATATCGTAAAATACTTCTGTTATTAAATGTGCAATAGTAAATTAACTCTCTATCGGTAAGATACTGACGACTTCAAACTCGCAAATTGCTCTTGTTATAGCTCATTGAAAGTGAATTAATGTCTTAATTACCTGTATAATAAGTAACCACACCTATTCAAAAATTACTGTTGTCATTAAAAAGTATAGTAACATAGTACTTATACTATGACAAGTGTTGTAATGGTTTATTGATATGTTAAAGATATCGCTAAGCTCAACAATTCGTAAAATACATACGTCTTTAAATCTGCAGTAGTAATTTACTTCTCTTATTACAAGTGTAGTAGTATTTTACTGATATTGTCAAAATATCGGTACGATACGGACGACTTCAAACTTGCAAATTGTTGTAATAGCTCATTAAAAGTGAATTAATGTCTTAATTACCTATAGTGTTATGTAACAACACTTATTCGTAAATTACTGTTATAACTAAATGCATAGTAATGTAGTACTTATACTATGACAAGTGTAGTAGTCGTTTACTGATATGTCAAAAATATCGGTAAGCTCAACAATTCGTAAAATACATTCGTCTTTAAATGTGCAGTAGTAATTTATTTCTCTTATAACATGTATAGTAGTTTTTACTAATATTGTCAAAATATCGGTATGATACGGACGACTGCAAACTCGCAAATTATTGTTGTTATAGCTCATTGAAAGTAAATAAATGTCTTAATTACCTGTAGTAATAAGTAAGCACACCTATTCGAAAATTATATTGTCATTAAAAGTATAAAAACATATTACTTATACTATGGTAGGTGTATGTAACGACTCGGCCAGTCGTTTTATGAGTTACCACTCCATTTCTCTCCTTTCTACTTCTTATTGTCTTGTTCAGCTGTATTTTGTGTTATCGGGTTGGTTGGCTCGGGTTCGGAGAAGTTTTAGTAAGATTTGAGACACTTAGTCTCTTTTGAGGAAAGCTTAAGATGGAAAAGTCAATCGGACGTTGACTTATGTGTTATCTCGAATGTGAGTTACGATGGTTTGTATATCTTTGGGAGGTGATTTGAGACTTAAGAGCGTGATCAGAATACGTTTTGGAGGTCTGGAGTAGATTTAGGCTTGAATTGGCGAAATTGGAATTTTGCATTTTCCGGTTGATGGGTGAGATTTTGATATAGGGGGTCAGAATGGAATTTTGGAAGTTGCAATAGGTTCGTTGTATCATTTGGAAGGTGTTTGCAAAATTTCAGGTCATTCTGACGTGGTTTGGTAGACTTTTTGATCAAAAGCATAATTCGGAAGATTTTGGGAACCTTAGGCTTGAATCCGAGGTATTTTGGTTGATTCGATGTTGTTTGAGGTGTTTTGAATATTGGTATATGTTTGGATGGTAGTATATGGCTTGATTGTGCTTTTGGTTGAGGTTTCGGGGGCCTCGGGGTGATTTCAGATGGTTAGCGGAAAGTTTGGAAGTTGGATGTAGCAGTTGAAGATATGTCTGTTGTCATAACCGCACCTGCGGCTAGGGGACCGCAGGTGCGGGCTCAGAGAAGCGTAGAGGGATCTGCAGATGCATCCAAGAGGAGGCTCAACTAGAGTTGCAGAAGCGGTAAGGGAGCGCACCTGCGATAGCACAGGTGCGGGCAGCGCAGATGCGAATTTTGGCCCATAAGTGAAAACCGTAGATGCGGTGTCTTCGACTGTAGAAGCGGTACCGCAGGTGCAAAAAGCCTGGGCCAGAAGGTATAAAAGAATTCCTTCACGATTTTTGAGTTGTTCTTCACCATTTCAAGTCGGGTTTGGAGCTTTTTGGGAGATTTTGAAGAGGGATTCAAGGGATAACGTCTGGAGGTAAGATTTTTGAACCTAATAATCGATCATATGGCATTATTTCACTGATTTGGCCTAAGATTAATAGAAATTAAGGGTTAAAGATTGGGAAACTAGGGTTTTGTATTGGAGACCTTGACTTGAGGATTTGAAGGGTCATTTGTGGTCGGATTTTGGGACTTTTGATATGTATGAACTCGTGGGGAGATAAGGAATATATTGATGTAAATTTTATCGAATTCCGAGACATGGGTCTGGGGTCGGGTTTTGGTTAATTTCGAGATTTATGTTGTAAATTGATTATTTTCGCCTGGGCTTCGTTCCCTTAGCATACTTTGACGTCGTGATTCTGATTTTGGATGGATTCGATGCGAGTGGAGGCCGATTCGAGGGGCAAAGGCATCGCGGGATAGAGTTTGGACCGGATTGAGGTAAGTAATGATTTCAAATGTTGTCCTGAGGGTATTAAACCCTGGATTACACATCGCTGTGCTATATTGAAGTGACGCACATGCTAGATGACGAGTGTGAGGTCGTGCACCATTGGGGATTGTGACTTAGTCCATCCCGAATGACTGTTTTACCGCGTATTTGATTGAAAACTGTTTGCTATCATCATATTTTGGGCTGAATGCCACATTTGGGCCTCGTGCCAACTATTTGGACCTTAGGGAATTTTTACTACTATTTTCTCACTATTTTGATTTTTATATATGTACTCAGTCATGCTATATTATACTATTTTCATGACTCAGCCATGTTTACTCTATTTTAATACTTTAAATGATATTTTGGGTTGAGCATCATGTTTTACTGTGCCCAAGTGGCTTTTAGAGATTTCTGACTGAGTAGGGCTGAGGGCCTGTGTTGTGAGTATTTTTGTGGGATCGGGTTGCACGCCGCAGTAATGATACACTGATTTATGATTATGAGGCCGAGGGCCTGAGTTGTACGCTACGAGGTGGCTTGATATGAGGCCGAGAGCATATTGATTATGCCACAAGAAGGCTTGATATTGCGCTTGGGCTGTAAGGGGCCCCTCCCGGAGTCTGTACACCCCCAGTGAGCGCGGGTACCCATTGTGATATGAGATATATCCCGAGGGGCTGGTGTTGTTCCATGTTATTGCTCGAGGGGCGGATTCTATGACATTGTTCCCGAGGGGCGGATTCTATGTGTTTACCTTTTCTAGTTGCTCTTCATTTACTTGTTTAATTGTTAAAAAGGTGTTTTAAGGAAGCTTATTTTGAACTAAGGTGTCTTTATATGATTTCCATGTTTCATTGCTTTTTTATTGGTTTTAGAGTGCTTCTTTATAGCATGTTGATGTGCTCTTTACGTGATTTCTTATCACTCAGTCTTAATTTATTATTATTACTCACTGAGTTGGAGTACTCACTTTACTCCCTGCACTCTGTGAGCAAATTCAGGCGCTTCAGGTCCTGCTAGCGAGGGTTGATAGCTTCCAGCAGATATCGGAGTCCTTTAGGTAGTTGCTTGGCGTTCGCAGCCCAGTGTTTCTCCCTCTTATCATTATTTCTTTCCCTTGTACTGTATTTTGTAATAGATTGTGTAGTCCCTTTCCTATATTCCTAGACTTGTGTTAGATGCTCATGACTAGTGACACCCCGATGTCGGGTTGTGTTGGTTTTTTCGCCAATTGTACTATTTCACTATTTATTTGGGATTTAATCATGTTAAAGACTTAAATTGTGCTATTTTAATTGCTTAAAATAAATTGGGTGTTGTGTCAGCTGGCCTTGTCTTCACGAGAGGCGCCATCATGACCGGGTCTGGGTTTAGGGTTGTGAAAAGTTGGTATTAGAGCCTAGGTTACATAGATCTCATGAGTCATGAGTAGGTTTAGTAGAGTCTCCCAGATCGGTACGGAGACATCTGTATTTATCCTCGAGAGGCTGCAGAACCTTTAGGAAAATCTTCATATTCTTGAAATTTTGTCGTGCAAATCTGTTGATCCGAGTACTAAACTTCTATTATTCTATTCCCTCACAGATGGTGAGGACACGAGCGACCGGTCAGGATGGACGACCACTAGTACCACTACCTGTGGCCACTAGAGGACGAGGACGCAGTCGTGGTCACGGTAGGGGAAGGGGTGTGGCCCGCACAGCAGTTAGGGCAACACCTGCAGATCTACTAGCCTCCCCAGTTCAGGATCAGGTCCCAGTTGTGGACGCTCCAGCAGCACTAGCTCAGGCACCAGCTATGCCCATTATGATTCAGGGTCTTCAAGAGGCCTTGGCTCAGATTCTATCAGTATGCACTGGCCTAGCTCAGGCGATTTCAGTTACTACAACCGCATCTACTTCTCAGGCTGGGGGAGGCAATCAGACTCCCGCCACTCGCACACTTGAGCAGGTCATACAGGGACTTCAGACATCGGGGGCACATCCAGCCTAGCCGATTGCGGCTGCTCAGGACAATGCAGCTCCTGCCATGCCAAAGGATGAGAAACGTAGGTTGGAGAGGTTGGGTAGACTTCAGCCTCTGACTTTCAGTGGTGTAGAGGTCGAGGATGCCCAGGGTTTCTTGGACAAGTGTCAGCAGATTCTTTGTACAACGGGTATTCTAGAGACCAACGGTGTCGCTTTCACTACTTTTCAGTTTTTTGGAGCCGCCTTCACTTGGTGGGAGGCTTATGAGAGGCATAGGCCTGTTGGTGCAGCACCCCTTACCTGGCAACAGTTCTTTGTTCTCTTTTTGGAGAAGTATGTGCCACAGTCTCGCAGAGAGGAGCTGTGCAGGTAGTTTGAGTGGATGCGTCAGGGAGAGATGACTATGACCAGTATGAGATGAGGTTCTTAAAGTTAGCTCGTCATGCTATTTGGTTGGTTCCGATAGATAGAGAGAGTATTAGGAGGTTTGTTGATGGCCTCACTTATCAGCTTCGTATTCTCATGACCAGGGAGAGGGTGTCTGGTGCTACTTTTGAGGAGGTTGTTGACATTGCTCATGAGATTGAGTCAGTTCGTCGCCAGGAGCGTGATGAGAGGGAGGCCAAGAGGCCTCGAGGATCCGGTAGTTATGGTGGTGCTTCTTCGAGAGGTCAATTTCAGCACGGTAGAGGCCGTCCATTTAGTTATGCTCAGCTAGCTCGCCCAGGTTATCGTGGGGCATCATTGGGTCATGGTTATCACGGTTCTCATCAGGGCCAGTCATCACTTAGTGCCCTTCCAGCTCAGAGTTCTTCCCGTGCTCTATCAGTTCAGGCTCTTCCATGCCAGGTGCATCTGCTAGTCATTCCGGTGCTAGGGGTTCCCTTCAGTCCCCGTCTCTAGCACTTGGGAGTTGCTATGAGTGTGGAGAGATGGGTCATATGTGGAGGTAATTTCCTCGTCGTCTTGCGGGTTCATCTCAGTAGAGGAGTCAGCCATCGGTTTCAGCGCTAGTTACTTCACCACCACCCACCCACCCAGCTAGGGGTGAAGGTCAGTCAACTATGGGTCGCCTTAGAGGGGGAGGTCGATCAGTTGGTGGTCAGGCCCGTTTCTATGCACTTCCAGCTAGACCCGATGTTATTGCTTCTGATGCTGTTATTACAGGTATTGTTTCAGTCTGCTGCAGAGATACCTTTGTATTATTTGATCTCGGTTCCACTTATTCTTATGTGTCATCATACTTTACTCGTTATTGGATACGCCCCGTGAATCTCTTGTTTCATCTATTCATGTATCTACGCCAGTGGACGATACTGTTGTTGCAGACCGTGTGTACCGGTCATATGTGGTGACTATTGGGGGTTTGGAGACCCGAGTGGATCTATTGTTGTTATGTATGGTAGACTTTAATATTATATTGGGTATGAATTGGTTATCTCTGTGTCATGCTATTTTGGATTGTCATGCTAAGACAGTGACTTTGGCTATGCCGGGTGTGCCACGGATTGAGTGGCAAGGTTCGACTGATTATGTTCCCAGTAGAGTGATTTCTTTTTTGAAGGCCCAGCGTATGGTTGGAAGGGTTGTCTTTCATATCTAGCCTTTGTGAGGGATGTCGGTGCAAAGACTCCAAGTATTGATGTTGTTCCAGTTGTGAGGGATTTTCCTGATGTGTTTCCTGCAGACCTGTCGGGCATACTACCGGATAGGGATACTGATTTTGGTATTGATCTGGTACCGGGCACATAGACAATTTCTATTCCACCATATCGTATGGCACCAGCGGAGTTGAAAGAGTAGCTTCAGGAACTCCTTACTAAGGGGTTCATTCGGCCTAGTGTGTCAGCTTAGGGTGTGCTAGTTCTATTTGTGAAGAAGAAGGATGGAACTATGAGGATGTGCATTGCTTACAGGCAGTTGAACAAAGTAATAGTAAGAACAAGTATCCCTTGCCTCGCATTGATAATTTATTCTACCAGCTTCATGAAGCGAGAGTGTTCTCCAAGATTGATCTCCGTTCGGGTTATCGCCAGTTGAAGATCAGGGACTCAGATATTCTTAAGACAGCTTTCAGGACCCGATATGGTTATTATGAGTTCTTGATGATGTCTTTTGGGTGGACCAATGCCCCAACAACGTTCATGCATTTGATGAAGAGCGTGTTCTGGCCGTATCTTGACTCGTTTTTCATAGTGTTCATTGATGATATTTTGGTATACTTGTGTAGTCAGGAGGAGCACGCAGAGCATTTGAGAGTTTTGTTGCAGATATTTAGGGAGGGGAAGCTTTATGAAAAGTTCTCCAAGTGTGAGTTTTGGCTTTGTTCAGTGCCTTTCTTGGGGCACGTAGTGTCCAGCGAGGGTATTTAGGTTGATCCGAAGAAGATAGAGGCGGTTTAGAGTTGGCCCAGACTGTCCTCAGCCATAGAGATTCACAGCTTTCTTGGGTTGGCGGGTTATTACCGCTAGTTTGTTCAGGGATTCTCATCTATTGCATCGCCCTTGACCAAGTTGACTCAGAAGGGTATTTCATTTGTATGGTCGGATGAGTGTGAGGAGAGCTTTTAGAAGCTCAGACTGCCTTGACCACAACTCCAGTGTTAGTTTTTCCATCAGCTTTAGGTTCTTATACCATGTATTGTGACACTTCGTGAGTTGGTATTGGGTGTGTGTTGATGCATGATGGTAGAGTTATTGCTTATGTTTCTCGACAGTTGAAACCCCATGAGAAGAACTACCCTGTTCATGATTTGGAATTGGCTGTCATTGTTCACGCGTTGAAGATTCGGAGGCATTATTTGTATGGTGTGTCTTGTGAGGTATTTACTGATCATCGTAGCCTCCAGCACTTGTTCAAGCAGAAGGATATCAATTTGAGGCAGCGGAGATGGTTGGAGTTGCTAAAGGATTATGATATTACTATATTGTACCATCTGGGGAAGGCCAATGTGGTGGCCGATGCCTTGAGTAGGAAGGCGGTGAGTATGGGGAGTTTCGCATATATTCCAGTTGGGGAGATACCTCTTGCAGTTGATGTTCAGGCCTTGGCTAATCGGTTCGTGAGGTTGGATATTTCAGAGCATAGTCGGGTTTTGGATTGTGTGATTTCTTGGTCTTCCTTATATGATCGCATCAGAGAGCGCCAGTATGACGATCCTCATTTGCTTGTCCTTAAGGACAGAGTTCAGCACAATGATGCCAGAGATGTGACTATCGGTGATGATGGGGTGTTGAGGATGCAAGACTGGATATGTGTGCCTAATGTAGATGTGCTTCGGGAGTTGATTCTGGAGGAGGCTGATAGCTTGCGGTATTCCATTCATACGGGTGCTGTGAAAATGTATCAGGATCTGAGACAACATTATTGGTGGAGGAGAATGAACAAGGACATTGTGGGATTTGTAGCTCGGTGTCTCAATTGTCAGTAGGTGAAATATGAGCATCAAAGACCGGGTGGCTTGCTTCAACAGATGGATATTCCAGAGTGGAAGTGGGAGCGGATCACCATGGACTTTGTAGTTGGGCTCCCATGGACTTTGAAGAAGTTCGATGTTATTTGAGTGATTGTGGGTCGGCTGACCAAGTCTGCGCACTTCATTCCTGTATGTACTACCTATTCTTTAGAGCGGTTGGCTGAGATCTATATCCGGGAGATTGTTCGTTTGCATGGCGTCCCGGCCATCATTTCAGATAGGAGCACTCAGTTTACTTCGCAGTTTTGGAGGTCTGTGCAGTGAGAGTTGGGTACTCAGGTTGAGTTGAGCACAACTTTTCACCCTCAGACGGACGGGCAGTCCGAGCGCACTATTCAGATATTGGAGGAAATATTGTGTGCTTGTGTCATTGATTTTGGAGAGTCATGGGATCAGTTTCTATTGCTCGCAGAGTTTGCTTATAACAACAGTTACCAGTCGAGTATTCAGATGGCTCCATATGAGGCTTTGTATGGGAGGCGCTGTAGATCTCCAGTTGGTTGGTTTGAATCGGGTGTGGCTAGGCTATTGGGGACCGACTTGGTGCAAGATGCTTTAGACAAGGTGAAGGTGATTCAGGAGATGCTTCGTACAGCGCAGTCGAGACAGAACAGTTATGCTGATAGGAAGGTTCAGGATGTGTCCTACATGGTTGGTGAGAAGGTTTGTTGAAGGTTTCACCCATGAAGGGTGTTATAAGATTTGGTAATAAAGGTAAATTGAGTCCTCGGTTCATTGGGCATTTCGAGGTGCTTCGGAGGATTGGGGAGGTGGATTATGAGCTTGCTTTGCCACCCGGATTGTCGAGTGTGCATCCGGTATTTCATGTTTCTATGCTCCAGAAGTATATTGGGGATCCGTCTCATGTTCTGGATTTCAGCACGGTTCAGTTAGATAGTGATTTTACTTATGATATGGAGCCAGCAGCTATTTTGGATCGTCAGGTTCGAAAGTTGAGATCAAAGGATAAAGCTTCAGTGAAAGTGCAGTGGAGAGGTCGGCCCGTAGAGGAGGCTACCTGGGAGACCGAGCGGGAGATGCGCGGCAGATATCTCACCTGTTTGAGGCATCAGGTATGTTTCTTGACTCATTCGAGGACGAATGTTTGTTTAAGAGGGGGAGGATGTAACGACCCGGCCGATCATTTCATGGGTTATGCTCCGTTTCCCCCATTTATGCTTATTATTGTCTTGTTCAGTTATATTTTGTGTTATCGGGTTGGCTGGCTTGGGTTCGGAGAGGTTTTGGTAAGATTTGAGACACTTAGTCTCTTTTGAGGAAAGCTTAAGTTGGAAAAGTCAACCGGATGTTGCCTTATGTGTTAGAGGACTCGGATGTGAGTTCTGATGGTTTGAATAGCTTCGGGAGGTGATTTTAGACTTAGGAGCGTGATTGGAATGTGTTTTGGAGGTCCGGAGTAGATTTAGGCTTGAATTGGCGAAATTGGAATTTTGGCGTTTTCCGGTTTATGGGTGAGATTTTGATATAGGGGGTCGGAATGGAATTCCGAAAGTTGCAGTAGGTTCGTGGTGTCATTTGAAAGGTGTGTGAAAAATTTCAAGTCATTCAGACGTGGTTTAGTAGACTTTTTTATCAAAAGCGCAATTCGGAAAATTTTGGGAACCTTAGGCTTGAATCCGAGGTGTTTTGGTTGATTCGATGTTGTTTAAGGTGTATTGAAGATTGGTATAAGTTTGGATGGCAGTATATGGCTTGGTTGTGCTTTTGGTTGAGGTCCCGGGGGCCTCGGGGTGATTTGATGGTTGGCGGAAAGTTTGGAAGTTGGTTGTAGCAGCTGAAGCTAAGTGTGCTGTCATAACCGCACCTGGGGCTAGGGGATCGCAGGTGGGGGACTCGCAGAAGCATAGAGGGAGCCGCAGATGAGGCCAAGAGGAGGCTCAATTGGAACCGTAGAAGCGGTAAGGGGAGTGCACCTGCGATAGTGCAGGTGCGGGCAGCGCATCGCAGATGCGGATTTTGTCCCATAAGTGAAAACCGCAGATGCGGTATCTTGGACCGTAGAAGCGGTACCGCAGATGCGGTGGATGGACCGCAGGTGCGAAAAGCCTGGGCCAGAAGGTATAAAAGAATTCCTTCACGATTTTTGAGTTGTTCTTTACCATTTCAAGTCGGGTTTGGAGCTTTTTGGGAGATTTTGAAGAGGGATTCAAGGGATAACGTCTGGAGGTAAAAACATTTAACCTAATAATCGATTTTATGGCATTATTTCACTGATTTGGCCTAAGATTAATGGAAATTAAGGGTTAAAGATTGGGAAACTAGGGCTTGGTATTGGAGACATTGACTTGAGGATTTGAAGGGCCATTTGTGGTCGGATTTTGGGACCTTTGATATGTATGAACTCGTGGGGAGATAAGGAATATATTGATGTAAATTTTATTGAATTCCGAGACGTGGGTCGGGTTTTGGTTAACTTCGGGGTTTATATTGTAAATTGATTATTTTTGCATGGGCTTCGTTCCCTTAGCATACTTTGACATCGTGATTTTGATTTTGGATAGTTTCGACGCGAGTGGAGGCCGATTCGAGGGGCAAAGGCGTCGCGGGCTAGTGTTTGGACCGGATTGAGGTGAGTAATAATTTTAAATGTTGTCCTAAGGGTATGAAACCCTGGATTACACATCGTTGTGCTATATTGAGGTGACGCACACACTAGATGATGAGCGTAGGGTCGTGCACCATTGGAGATTGTGACAGTCCATTCCGAATGAATGTTTTACCGCGTATTTGATTGAAAACTGCTTGCTATCATCATATTTTGGGTTGAATGTCATATTTGGACTTCGTGCCAACTATTTGGACCTTAGGGAATTTTTATTGCTATTTTCTCACTGTTTTGATTTTTATATCTGTATTCAGTCGTGCTATATTATACTGTTTTCATAACTCAGTCATGTTAACTCTGTTTTAATACTTTAAATGATACTTTGGGTTGAGCATCATGTTTTACTGTGCCCGAGTGGCTTTTAGAGATTTCTGACTGAGTAGGGCCGAAGGCCTGTGTTGTGAGTATTATTATGGGATCGGGCTGCACGCCGCAGCAGTGATGCACTGATTTCTGATTATGAGGCCGAGGGCCTGAGTTGTACGCCACGAGGTGGCTTGATATGAGGCCGAGAGCCTATTGATTACGTCATGAGATGGCTTGATATTGCGCTTGGGCCGTAAGTGGCCCCTCTCGGAGTCTGTACACCCCCAGTGAGCGCGGGTACCCATTGTAATATGAGATATAGCCCGAAGGGCTGGTGTTGTTCCATGTTATTGCCCGAGGAGCTGATTCTGTTGACATTGTGCCCGAGGGGCGGATTTTATGTGTTTACCTTTTCAAGCTACTCTTCATTTACTTGTTTAACTGTTAAAAAGGTATTTTAAGGAAGCTTATTCTGAACTAAGGTGTCTTTATATGATTTCCCTGTTTCATTGCTTTTTATTGGTTTTACACTGCTTCTTTATAGCATGTTGATGTGCTCATTACGTGATTTCTTATCGTTCAGTCTTCATTTATTATTATTACTCACTGAGTTGGAGTACTCACTTTACTCTCTGCACCCTATGTGCAGATTCAGGCGCTTCAGGTCCTGCTAGCGAGGGTTGATAGCTTCCACAGATTTCGGAGTCCACTAGGTAGCTGCTTGGCGTTCGCAACCCAGTGTTTCTTCCTCTTATCATTATTTCTTTCCCTTGTACTGGATTTTGTAATAGACTGTGTAGTCCCTTTCCCATATTCCTAGACTTGTGTTAGATGCTCATGACTAGTGACACCCCGATGTCGGGCTGTATTGGTTTTTCCGCTAATTGTACTGTTTCACTGTTTATTTAGGATTTAATCATGTTAAAGACTTAAATTGTGTTATTTTAATTGCTTAAAATGAATTGGGTGTTGTGTCGGCTGGTCTTGTCTTCACAAGAGGCGCCATCACGTCCAGGTCTGGGTTTAGGATCGTGACAGCGTAGTAGGCGTTTACTGATATATCAAAACTGTCGATAAGCTCAATAATTCATAAAATACTTCCGTCTTTAAATGTGAACTAGTACATTACCTCATTTATTACAAGTGTAGTAGTATTTTACTGATATTTGTCAAATTATCGGTAAGATACTGACGACTTCAAACTCGCAAATTGCTATTGTTATAGTTCCTTGAAAGTGAATTAATGTCTTAATTACTTGTGATATGTAACAACTCCTATTCATAAATAATAAATTACTGTTGTAATTAAAAGTATAGTAAAATATTGATTATACTATGTAACAACACCTATTCGTAAATTACTGTTGTAATCAAAGCATAGTAAAATATTACTTATATTCGTAAAATATTACTGATACTGATATGTCAAAAATCTCGGTATGCTTAACAATTCGTAAAATACATCCGTCTTTAAATTGCAGTAGTAATTTACTTCTCTTATTACAAGGGTAGTAGTATTTTACTGATATTGTCAAAATATCGGTATGATACGGACGACTTCAAACTCGCAAATTAATGTTGTTATAGCTCATTGATAGTTAATTAATGTCTTAATTACATGTAGTAATAAGTAACCACACCTATTCGAAAATTACTGCCGTCATTAAAATTATAGTAACATATTACGTATGCTCGGACATGTGTGGTAATAGTTTACTGATATGTCAAAAAAATGGGTATGATACGGACGACTTAAAACTCGTAAATTGTTGTTGTAATAGCTCATTGAAAGTGAATTAATGCCTCAATTACCTGTAGTGATATGTAACCACACCTATTCATAAATTACTGGCGTCATTACAGGTATAGTAAAATATTACTTCTATGACAGGGGTAGTCATTTACTGATATATCAAAGATATCGCTAATCCCACAGGATATCCTTGTTTATTGCACCCGGTAACCAAATAACATTACTAACAGCTTAAGGTGTGTAGTTTTATAGGGAGTAATAAATATTTAATAACAAGAATAATGAGGTTACATTGATATTGACAAATCGGACAAACGAATATTTTATACATAAATAAATATTTGAAAAGATGATAGTGGAAACATTGTTGCCTTGTGTAGTAGTAAATTACCTCTTTCATCAGAAGTGTAGTCATCTACGGATATATCCAAACTATCGGTAAGTTACGGACTACTTCAAACTTGTAAAAAGCTGTAATAAGCATAAAATGTCGTAAATTACCTCTTCTCGTAATAGTGTAGTAAAATTTTAAGCTGGTTAACAAGAAACTTTTAATCAGTTACGCATTGTTACTCCTAAACGAACAAATTAAAATTTTAAAAACTGAATTCCTGAACTTGACATACGAACTTTTTAGGTGCTTTTAACACTCAACGAGTTGGAGAGTAATACGACCTTTCTTCGAATGGATAAGGACCATGTGGCACCATGCACTAAGTGATTCTTTTCTTCTATTGATATTTCTAGTACTTCATTTCCTTTGTAACATGACAGATATCCATCATTTTCAGTAAATATTCATAGCATCAAAGTAATTTAATTTTTCTTGTACCACAATATCCACCACCCACAACTAGAAGGAAAGAAAAAGATCTATCGAATACGTAACAAACATATTCGGTGGAATTTTTTCTGGCAGCATGAGAAAGATAGAAAAAAGGTCCCCTAATGAAAGACAAGGAAAAAAAAGGCAAAGAAAAAGCAGAAGACGAGCCACTACCTTTCACCTTCCAGATTCTCCACATAAAATCAAGCAGCTAATATCAATACTAATAGCTAACAACAAAAAGTGCAAAATGGAGTACATCTTGAATACACAGATTATATCTTTGGCACAATTACGCTATTATTAATAGTAATAACGCTATTATCCTATTCTTCTTCTTTTTTCGTTTCTTTACCTCATTAATGATGGACTCCAGTCAAAAATCCTGGGCAGAACTATGAAGCAAATGCAAAAATCCCAGGAACAACCTCTCATTGCCCACCATTTCAACTTTATAACACTCTTTTAACTTTGGGGGTTAAGTTTGGGGGGGATTTTTCCCCTATAAAAGAAGGCCTAATGTTTAGGATTGAAACACACCTCTCATTTGCCTTCTCATCTGTTTAAGGCATTTGTATCTTCTCTCTTTAGTATTATTTCACTTGTATTTTTGAGTGGAATAAAATATTGGTTGTGTCCGAGGAGTAGGCAAAATTAGCCGAACCTCGTAAATTCTGGTGTTCCCTTTATTATTGCTTTATTGTCTTATTTATTATTTGGTGGCTGTCATAATTTTTGGTATAGTAGTTGTGACTTATTCACACTCTATACATTTGGCTTCCGCAACAATTCATACTTACGAAACTGATTGATCTTGTATCAATACCTCGCCTAACCATCTAATTTTGGTGAATGCTCCAACATTATCTCTGAAGTCTTCGTTCACGACATAAACAAACTCCTCCATACCATCACAGCATGAGGGATGCACATAGAGCTGCTCCCCATATTAAGAGAATCAATTTTGTTGGTGATGCCACGAGTCAGCCTACAAAACTTCCCTACTTACCAACAAGACTCAGTTGGCAAAACAAGAGAGCTATGACTGGGAAGTGGGAACCAATTGGAAGGTCTAAGGGCAGCCAAGATGAAGGCAAGGAAGGGCAATGGCAAGTACAACTTCCATTCCAACTGCTATAATCACTCTCCTCATCCTTTGGAATGTTTGAAAGAACAGAAACCACAACCCCATCATCATCCCAAGGCAATAGAGCAGTTATCCGGGATAATCGCTCCCATCATCTTGTAGTGTTATTTTTATCCCACATTGAAGGTGGGATAACAATTCCGGAATAACTAATTCTGGTATAATTAATCCCGGAAACTTGCCCCAACCAAACGAGCCCAAACTGAAAAAAAGAAGCATAAAGACAAAAAAAAAAAAAAAAAAAAAAAAAAGAAACAGACAAGTCCCACGTGTGTCATATGTTTCAAAGTCAGTGAACAATAAACAAAGAAAAGTATATGGGGAACCAAATATTAAAGTAATACACTAAGTGTCCCCCTCAATAATACACCATGTCAAAAATATTCTATGTCCCACATTGGTACTACATTCCAATTCCATTAGTCAAAACAAACAAATTTAGAATCTTATCCACATAAAAAAAAACAATATAAGTTCCTCTTACCTTGCTCAAAAATAACAATACAAGCATGGACCACAATAATTTAAAGCCCTAAACCACCAATCATACTGAAATTACATACCATGCTATTTAGTCATACATTCACGCCAAGCCTTACAGATTGGATTATGCAAGTCAAGACAAGGAGAAGCCTTGCGGTCTCTGAGCTCTTCTGTTACTGTTTTTGGACATGATTCACACTTCATCACCTATTATAGAAGAACCATCTTTTATAATAATAAAAATAATAACAATAACAATAATAATATTAATGATAATAACAATAAACTTAAGTGAATCGAAAGAAAATATCAGATAGACTGAATTTCAGACTAAAGATTTGATAAGCAACTAATACCGTGCGGAGGAGAAAATGCGTCAAATAAGGGTAATCGTTTGTCATCCTAGTCATATATTCATGCCAAGCCTTATAGATTGGATTATGCAAGTCAAGACAAGGAGAAGCCGTGCGGTCTCTTAGATCTTCTGTTACTGTTTTTTAACATGCTTCACACTTCATCACCTATTATAGAAGAACCATCTTTTATAATAATAATAATAATAAATAACAATAACAATAATAATAATAATAATAACAAATAAATAAATAAATAACTTGTGTGAATCCAAAGAAAATATCATATAGACTGAATTTCAGACTAAAGATTTGATAAGTAACTAATACCGTGTGGAGGAGAACATGCGTCAAACAAGGGTAATCATTTGTCGTCTCGTCTGATGTGTTTCCTTCATTCCTATGTTCAGATGTGCTTTGCTGTTGTTCGGACGTGTTTCCGACATTCTGTTATTTTGGTGATTCTCCCACAACATTATCCGAGAGAGTGCAGGCGTCACACTTTCTTAGCTGTTTAGAAAAACAATAATATGATGATAATTATGTGAACTAACAAATTCCAGATACAACTAGAGGAAAATCATTGTGAGTTTGTGTAGTACTGAATTTGACGAATCCAAAACATTCCTTATGTTGATCGAGCTCCTGGTTTCACCTTTTATCATAGGTGATAATGGCAGCTTTTGAGACTACAGCATTTAGACTGTTACTCAATTTCAGCCTTCGGTCAGCTAATGCCTGTCAAAAAACTCAAAATAAACAACTAAAATGAGTTGCATATCTTAGTCAAATTATGGGCTGAACATTTATTTGAGATTAATTTGGTTCTGACCTCCAACAGTGGCAGACATCCTTGCAAATAGGTGACCCGATATTCTTTAAATTTCCCAACATAGTCAATGAAGAAATCATAGATAGCCTTCCCCAATTATGTTTCTCAAATTCATCTACTGAACTCCCAAAGTACGCCAGGGGCCAGAATGACAAATCCAGTTTGGATTGTGGAAAGAAAAAATAGAGAACATGTAGCATATACATAATCTCAAAAAATCATCCTTCCAACCGTCAGCATCCGTGGAAAACTCTCTAATTTTCTCGAGGGCATCCTTCCTAGAGAGTTTTCCTAAATCATGTTCAGGAAAATATTTTGAGTAATAAAGTTGACGCGTTGCTTTCTTTATCACTCAATCAATGAATGTTAACATGTTTGCCCACACATTCAAAGCCAAGGCAATCCTGCACCTCCTTCCTACAAAATGACATTCTAGAACCTCCAATATCAAATGATTTCGAAAGGATATCAAACCTCTTAGTCGGCTGCTCAATTAAACCCAGACCAATTAAACGCTCACGTATGTCGAGATAATGCACAAAGATTGTGCCTTTCAGAGCATTTAACTTCGCATCATTTTCCTTTATAGCATCCATTAAAAGTTTCATACACGAGAAGGAGCACCTAGATTGCATAGCTCCCTTGCCTCTGCCCCTAATTTTGAAGAGGAGCAACACAAACAATATTTGGTAACTTCAATGTGACATGATATCTTCATTAAAGAAGTATTAAAACTCTTCCTACGTATTTCTAATTGTGTACTTCTTAGATTTATTGTTAACGTACCTTTTGTTGTTGTTCTTCTTCTTAGGAGTTTTTCTAGATAACAAAGAAAGGTAAATAAAATGAACTCTACGATTATAAAAAAAAAGTAAAGAATAAACAACTAGTTCAGCACAAACAAAGATTCTATTCAAACCAAACAAATAAAGTGCGATAGCAAGGTGTACATGGCCAAAACCACCACTATCTTTACCTACATGACCTTGGAATACCTTGAAACAAGGTGTTCGTATCTTCCATATTTAGTTTTTGTCTCATTTCCCTATAACATAATTATGAGATAATCCTATCCCAACATGTTTTACCCCAACAACCGTATCCTTAAGTCTTGGTTATACAACAAGTCCCATCACATTCTTGTTCTATCGATCCTAAAATACAATAATTTATAACCTGTGTTGCTTATCTTTCTAGCCCTTTGCCCTGTCTGTTTAGCTTCCTGTAGGCATACGGTATGAACTCTTCTCCTTTGTAAGGTACCCAAAATACCATCAACTTCCTGTCAAGGAGCCTATGTTTCAGCTACCTACCCGAATCTGTCTCTCATGGACTAGCTTATTTACCGTCATCCGTGCACGAACCGAGAACCCTTTCTTATTTCGCACTACATCAGGCACTGAAATATATTCCTGACAAAACTCTTTGTATAATTTAAGAGTTGAAGAAAATCTAAACGGAAAAAGCAAGAAGACCCAGTTGAACATTCTCAATGTCTGACAATGTGGCATCCTACTTCTTTTCATTATCAAGAGGTTCCCTAGATATTAAAGAGAAAACAAAGAAAAAATAGGAACTACGATTATAAAAATTAAAGTAAAAAAAAAAACTAGCTCAGCACATATTAAGATTCCAATCAATAAACAAACAAATAAAGGGGTGTTCAATGATGATCTCTCACATATCATGTGCACATGATACTCTTATTATGTGCGACGAAAACGCTGGACAACGACTATATATAAATCATAAGCTACAGCTAAATGTTATTGGGTGAAAACTCTCTTTTTAAATATCTGTTAGCTACAGCTAAATCATAAGCTAGAGAGAAATATAGGACAACCTTTCCTTCATTATTCCTACTGCCATAACCATATTCCCTGTGTCATTTACCGAAAATCGTCACTATCTTTATCTACATGAAGATCTCCCCCAATAAAGATAAGTTGGTCGCAGACACTTAGTTTTAGCTTCTGCATCTAATCCAATTTGTGGAGCATAGGAAACTAAAAACATTGATTGTCCCATACCCTAACCCCAACTTGCTTAACCTCAACAACCTTATCCTTAAGTCTTGGTTCTACAAATTCCCACCACATTCTTGTTTTTATCAATCCTAAATACAATTATCTAAATAAGAAGTGTTGCCTATCTCTCTAGCCTTTTGTCCTGTCCATTTAGTTTCATGTAGGCATGCGATATCAACTCTCCTCCTTTTTAAGGCATCACTAAAACAAGAAACTAATTCAACAGAAAATAAGATTCTAAATCAATAAGCAAACAAATAAAAGTGAGAACATGTATATGTGTATGTGTCTATCTGCGGAAGTAAATCATAAATTCAATTTCTAATTTTGTACACAGTAAAGTTATTGTAAAAGTACCTTTTCCTAGAAGAAGCAGCAGCACCACCATCTTTCTCTTTGGTATGAATATCATTATCACCAATGTTTTCCGAAGACAATGTGACCTTCTTCTCTTCCTTATGATGTTGTTCGCTAGATCTAAAAGAGAAACAAAGAAAAAATAGGATACGATGGTTATAAAAAATAAAGAAGACTAGTTCAGCACAAATTAAGGTTCCAATCACAAAACAAACAAATAAAGTGTAACACCCCATATTTTCGTAAGTAAAAATATGTCATAAGTCAATTGATGTAAGCTCGGAAATGAAATCATCTTTGGAAGTACATAAAGTAAGTTACTCATATTACCATGGAGGTTACAAATATTTAAGATCATGAACTGCAAGTATCAAGAGGTCGGAAGGTTTAGAAGCTAAACGAATCGAAGAAAATGAGTTTCGTTGAAGTAGGCAGAGGTCCTAGGTTTGAGTCTCACCGCCACCCATTATCAAAAAAAGAATTTTCACATACTTGGCTCATAAAAAAGAATCAAACTCGCACGTGAGGGGTGTATTGAGACATAATTAAGGAAATAAAAATGTGCTCTTTCTAACAGTTTAAACTTTTAGATGAGATGCTCACACACTTCAACTGTGATAATCGTAGTTATGTGCATATTATTATTGTTGATATGATATATGTACAGATTTTTTGATAAAAATGTCATTAACGTATCATGACTCTAGCCACGACCTTATTAGGGACGGTCTATAATACTTACTGAGTACTCCTCGTACCCTCCCTTCTTTCTTTCTTTCTTTCTTTCTTTTTTATGCACTTATTGCGGATATCGATCCTAACACCAGCGGGCCTTGTGGTTTGTTATTTGTATGAGCTCCAGTATTGCGGTATTCAGCTGTGAGCCAACCGCTCTAGTTTTGTGGTAGCTGGGAATTTCTTTATATATTAGCTATTGTGAATTCAAATTTTATTATGTACTCTTAAACTCGTAGATGCTCTTAATTTGGTATGGGCCTGGACTTACTTCTTGTCCAGTGTTGTGTTTGGAGGTTGTTCACGAATTATCTATCTTATCATGTTTAATTAGATTTATATCCGTTTTGTTTATTCATTAAAAATCTAATGAATGAGTCGAGATTAAGGTTGAATTGTTCGGCAAAGAGGTTGACAGGTGCCGGTCATGAGTCCCCGCATTTTGGGTCATGAGCAGCAAAAAAAAGAGACTCACAACCTTGAAGTCCCGGTAATTTAGGTCGTAAAAAGTAAGAAAAAAGACTCGCAGTTCAGAAGAGATGGTACTTATTTGGGGAAGACTTGATATTAGTTGACAGTGCTTTAGATGCACTTCATACTTATACCATGTCCCTTTTTCCTATACCAAAGATGGTGGAGAAGAGAACAGATAAATTGGGGTACGAATGTTTGTGGCAAGGAGACATGGATAAGAAGTCTTTTAATTTGTTTTACTGGAAAAGAGCTACCAATGGCAAGAAGGAAGATGGTTGGACGTTAGAAATCTAAGGGCGTGCAAAAATAGTCTTATCATGAAGTGGCTATGAATGTTATGCAGTAAGGAGGAACCTCTGTGGAGGAAATTAAATAGAGAGAAATACGAATAAAATTCTTGAACCACAGCAATACCAAACATTCGTATAGAGTTGGAAATTGGAAGTGTATCAGAAGCTTATGAAACACACTCAGAATAAGTTCATATCATAGTAGGTAATGGAAGGAAACTTATTTTGGAAAGATAGATGGATAGGACAGATGTCCCAAGAAGAACAATTCTCCAGCATTTTTAGCATAGCAAATAATCACAATGCAATAGTGGAGGTGTACTGGTCTACGCAAGGATAGAACCTATGCTAAGAAGAAGGTGCAATGACGGGGAGAGGGAGGGTTTCCAACAGCTAATTCAACAAAAATTAAGATCCTAAAGTACTAAACAAACAAATAAAAGTGAAATCAAACACACGCGTGCACGAAAGTCATTACTACTGCACCTTTTCAGAGTAGCAGCAGTAGCATCATTCAATTGCAGAGCATCAATCATTTCATTTTCTTCATTCCTTTCCACCGCAACAGCAGCATTCATTTTTCACATTCTTTTCCCCTGCGACTTTCTTCCTTCTCTGAGATATTGTAGATCTGGAAGAGAAGCAAAGAAAAAAACAACTAATTCAACGAAAATTAAGATTCCAAAACGACAAAAAGCAAATGAAAGCGCGACAACATTGGCATCAGATATAACCCAGCCAACAGAGGAAAGCAAATAATTCAATAGTAATTAAGCTGAGAAAACAATGCATATACCTTTATTGGCAGTGTATAACAATGAAATATATTCTTGGCAGAACTCTGGTATATTTTAGATCTTGAATATAATCAAAGAGAAGACTACTAATTTAACAGAAATTAGATTACAAATCAATAACTAACATATAAAACTGAGATAGCATGGATAGAGATGACCAACCAGCAAATTATTGTAAATGTGCAATTTGAGAAGTATACCTTACTGTTCTCCTGTTGTATTGCTGAAATGTTTTGTAGTCCATCTCACAATTTTTCTTCCTGAACTGACTTCTTGTTTGCACTGACTTCTTGTTTGCACCAACATCGCTTCCTATTGATGAGATGACGGTTAACATAATGATTACATATCAAGCTAAATGGTATAAATTTCTATCTATACTTACAGAAAATCAATCTATTACTAAACATCGGGCTGTTCACTAAAAATACTTACTTTATTACAATTTTGTGCATATATTGTAAACCTTTTCATAGATTATATTTTCTGTCGAGTAGTATTAGATTTGAGCTTATATTCTCTAACATAAGCCTAATAAGAATAAGTCATGACTCGAGCCTGAGTCTTAAGTCCAGCAACTTGAGCCTTTTGACCACGCGATTGGTTTTGTTCAGTCAAGCACATTTATGCCTTTTGGGGCACTTGAATTTGAGAAAGCTCATATGCTCTCATAGTCTCATTCATCTATGTTGAATTAGATGATGATATAATACAACATAATGTTGCAAAAACTTTTCTGTTCCATCTCGAATCACAATTTCAGAAACCCACCAATACAAATCTGAATGATGCAACACTTGCAGAAGCCACAAACAAATACATCTGAGTTATTTCTCATATGAGAAAGCTTATATCCTAAAATGCATGTCAGAATTAGATGATAATACAATAGAACATAATGTTGTTATCACTTTTTTATGTCTATCTCTACTTACAGAAGCCCATTAATATAAATATGAACTGTGGGTGTGTTGTTGTTGTATGAACGGTGCAACATCTACAAAGTCATCAATATAGACAGCAAAGATAATTCATGCTTGAAAACCACCAACAACAAACCCGGTATAATCCCACATAGTGGGGTCTGGGGAGGGTAGTGTGCAGGGGCAGATTTAGGGGGGTGGAAGGGTGTTCACCCGAACCCATTCGCCAAAAAATTACACTGATATAAAAGGCAAAATCTGTTTTGTTTTTACCTCTATATATTATGTTTTGAATCCCCTTTACACAACCCAAAAGAATAGCTTAGTAGTCAAGGGGGTTCAAAACATTTGTAAGGTCATTAGTTCTATTCTCACTAGCTACAACCTTTCTAACTTTTTCCTTTTTTGAACCTCCTTGGCGGTAATCCTGCCTCCATCACTGGTAGTGTGTACGCAGCCTTACCCCTACCTTATGGAGATAGAGAGGCTCTATCCAATAGACCCTCGGCTCAGAGAAGCACAAGCACCACATTAAATAAGAGAAAAACAAGAATCACAACAGAGAGAAGCCATGTAAAAGTAGCATAAATCACAACAAATAATGAGAAGACCGCAATGAAAGAAATGACAGGTAGTCATAGAAATCTAATGCCAACAGAATACTAAAGTACGTGCTAATACTACCGGTATGACAAGGAGAACACTAAACTAACTACCCTACTACCTTAATCTTCGACCTCCACACCTTCCTATCAAGGGTCATGTCCTCGGTCAGCTGACGTTGCGCCATGTCTTGTCGAATCACCTCACCCAAATTCTTCTTCAGCCTACCTCTACCTCTCCTTAGGTCTTCCAATGTCAACCTCTCACACCTCCTGACCAGAGCGTCTGTGCTCCGCCTCCTCACATGTCCTAACCATCTAAGCCTCGTTTCCCGCATCTTGTCCTCAATTTGGGCCACACTCACCATGTCTCGAATAACTTCATTCCTAATCATATCTAACCTAGTGTGCCCGCACATCCATTTCAACATCCTCATTTCTGCTACTTTCATCTTCTGGACATGGGAGCTCTTGACTGACCAACATTCAGCCTCATACAACATAGTTGGCCTGACTACCGCTCTGTAGAACTTACCTTTGAGTTTTGCCGGTACCTTCTTATCACAGAAGACACCAAAAGCAAGTCTACATTTCATCCATCTCGCCCCAATACGATGTATGACATCTTCGTCGATCTCCCCATCTCCTTGTATAATAGACCCAAGGTACTTAAAACTTCCTCTCCTAGGGATGGCTTGTGAATCCAGCCTCACCTCCCCTTCCCCTTCCACTTCCTGAGTCATCCCACTGAACTTACACTCCAGGTATTTCGACTTAGTCCTACTCAACTTGAAACCTCTAGATTCCAGGGTCTGCCTCCACATCTCTAACCTCGCGTTAACGTCGTCTCGCGTCTCATCAATCAATATAATGTTATCTATAAATAACATGGACCACAGTACCTTCCCTTGGATGTGGCGCGTCAATACATCCATCGCTAGGGCAGACAAAAAAGGGCTAAGAGCCGACCCTTGGTGCAACCCCATCATGACCGGAAAGTGATCTGAGTCCCCTCCTACTGTCCTCACCCTGGTCTTAGCTCCCTCATACATGTCCTTAATCGCCCTAATATAAGCAACAGGTACACCTCTAGCCTCCAGACATCTCCACAGGACCTGCCTCGGTACTTTATCGTAGGCCTTTTCTAAGTCGATGAAAACTATATGCAAGTCCCTCTTCCTCTCCCTATACTGCTCCATCAATCTCCTAACAAGGTGAATGACTTCCATAGTCGAGCGCCGCGGCATAAACCCCAAATGGTTCTCGGAATAGACATACTCCTCCTCACCCTCAGCTCCACCACCATCTCCCAAACTTTCATGGTCATGCTTGAAAACCAATGAAACTATTTCTTTACACCGGAAAATAGAAATTGTCGTAAAAAAATTCATACATTACATCAATGTTTCATATATGATGATGTGGCATAGCACATACTAGACCTTGTTGTAATGTGTAAAAAAAACAGTAACATCACAGTAACAGGAAAATAAAAGCTAACCTGAATGTAAGGATTTCGCTTCATAGTTACTTTCTTGGGTAATTTCTCAGCAAGCGTTGGCCAAAATGCACTTAATTCATCACGTACCTGAAGACATATAGTTTGGTTTCTCCTATTAGAAGATGTTGCACAATGAAACTAACGATTTAAGCATCAAATCATAAGACCAAATATACTACTTCCTCTGTTCCATTTATTGTGATGCTATTTTCTTTTTACTATATCCCAAAAAGAATAACACATTTCTATATCTAGAAACAATTTAACACATTTCACTCGCCACGTGGATTCAGATGGATTAGCCTCAGCCTCAGAAGTCCCAAGGATTGGTTTTTTCTGTAGTAACACTTCAATACAAGCAAGGACAGATTTTGCAGTAGAATCAAGATCATATCCACCTTCAAGTGCCATAACCATCCTGCCTCCCACCAACTCCATTACTATATGATAAGTATATTAAAGTAAGTAAAGTTCCTAGGACAGTCACATTATGGAAACCAAATGACATGTAAAAGAGAGAAGAAAGAGAATCAGAAGAGCTCATTTTTAGATGCAACTGGAGAATGCAGGAGAAAAGACCGACAGAGGACTCGGAAGTAAAGAAGAGACGTAACTACTAACTAAAATCACAGTACTTATAACAATCACTTTGAGCTCACCTTGTGCAACATCATAGAATACCCATACGGAGTAACACAACATTCACCAAGAGGATCGCCAATAGCTGCTCACATCATAAAAATAACACCATAAGAGTAATAAATCAAGCTATATAGACGAGAGCAAAGAAGAGAAAGTTGTAGCAATGATTACTTCTAAATAGATTATCAGAAAGAAAATATGAGTAATGTAGAATGTTCTTTTAGGGAATAAAGGCATGTCTCATGTTGCCAAATATTTTACACCTCTTAGCTAAGCAGGATTTCATAAATGTTAAACAGTTAAAGGATAAGAAAAGAAACAGCATGTGCATAAGAAATCAATTGCTGAAAGTCTATATGATAAGAAATAGATGCATCATAATTTCTGCACAGTATAGGTTTCAGCATTAACCGCAAACCAGTTAATGAAAAAGGCTTGCTACCCCCCCCCCCCCACACACACACACACAACCAAAGGGAAGTCAAGTGGATTTCTATCCATACATAAGCATGTGTTCCCATAGTACTGGTTATGCGGAACAAATGATAGACCGAAAGAATAAATTAGGCAACGGCCATTGTTGATTACAACAACAGGGCATAACAAAAAAGGTCCATTATGCAGAACCCTTCAGTTTCCATGTATTTGTAAGCCTTATCCGGTTTATATCTCTAAACTTCCCGAAGGATCCAGCTTTAAATCAGAAATGTCTATATCAAATCATAAGGGAGAAAATTTTGAAGATGTCAAAGTTTATTACTGCTGCAGCAAAAGATGCAAATCCCAAAGTGCAATATTTTCAAGGATAAGAAGTGACGAAGCCTGCAGTAGATACAAATTACAGATACAATAAACTGTATCAAGTGGAATATGGATAGTTTGATCAACAAATATCAATGCCCAAAAAATTGAAGCTGTTGTAAGAAAATGCTTTTATAATCAAGCATGTAAAATTTAAAAACTTGATAACTGAAGTTGCGAGAGAAAGGAGATAATAAAGGAAAAAATATACAAATGGCCAGAAGATCTCAACAGATGTATCTCCCAAGTTTCTACTTACCTGCATCAAATCCAGCAGATATCATAATCAGGTCAGGGCAGAATTCTTTGGCAATAGGAACTAATATATTGTCCCATACAGCAAGATAATCTGCATCATCACACCCGGCATTCTCCCAAGGAACATTTATGTTGTAACCTGCTCCAGGCCCTTCTCCAATCATGACATGTGATCCGTCTTCACCATCTGGATAGAAACTTCCGGACTCGTGCCTAGTTGGGATACAGTGATACACCCAAAAAAAGACTTAGTTGGGACAGCTAATGATACACCAGACCCACAAAAAAGACTTAGTTTTGATAATTTAAGACAATAATTCAGCCTTCGGGTTTCGAGAATAACACGAAGAGTAAAAGCAAAGAGTACAATTCCCAAATACGCTCAAAATTCTTTCAGGAAGCTTTCACGTATCTTGTTGTATGATGTCACATACGAATAGAAAAAACAAGTAATAACTGAAAATGTTACAAATACCTATGTACAGAAAAGAAAAGTACTCGAGGGTCCTTCCAGAACATTTTTTGAGTACCATTTCCGTGATGAACATCCCAATCAACAATCAAAATCTTTTTAATGCCCAGATCAACCTGCATGGTGTTATTTAGCATATTAAATCACAATATGTGCACATTGCCACCAAACTAATCAAAGATCTGGATGAGCTCTGACAGCTGATGATTAAAAATTGCACTTACTCTTTCATCCAAGAGATAACTTGTTGCAATACCAACATTGTTGAACAGACAAAATCCCATTGGTTCATCTTCTTCAGCATGATGACCAGGAGGCCTGACAATGGCAAAGGCAGAATCCAGTTCTCCTTCCGCAACTTTCTCAGCAACCTATATTGTGCATACACCTAAGATTAAAGCCCTCTAAAATAGTAATGTGTTGCAATCCCTTCAAACCCCAATTCTATAACTGCATCACCGGAATCAGGAGTGAGAGGACTAGTTGTATTGATGATCACATTGTAGCAAGAAACAAGTTTCATAATCCAGTACCAAAGAGCTTATAAATGATCATGTAAAATTGGGCAGAGGTTTTACATCTGACACTGATGCTCATAATAGCAGATGGATAAAACATAGAATGGTCCAGCTAAAAGGCTCTTGCAAATATTTTTCTTGTTATCAAAAACAATTTCAAATAGATCATGAAACAGCAAACAACAGCAGATTCCTTTAGTTCAATTAGTCTAAATTTGCAAGCGGAAATGCTGCGGGTGGACGGAATTATTTGTATATCTGTCATTTCTTTTGGGTCAGTTAACAAGCTAGAGAAAAGTGACATCCAATGAGACTTATGCATACAACAGATTCTGAGTGCCATACCTCAATGACCGAACCAGCAGCAAGATAAGCGGCTTCTGATGAGCCTTCATTGAAATATATGGAATTAAACTCCTCAAGAGTCCTCTTTCTTCTTGAAAATTTCTCTGAACTTATTTGTTTAATCAAATTAATGTGACCTTTGGTGTGAACCAATTCTATATCTTTATCTCTTGCTTCCTTTGCATTCAGAATAAGGCATCTGAAACAGAACAGATCACTAATACCTTTTAGAACGAATTTACTTGATTTACCCGCTACATCGGACAAAAATGGAAAAGAAAATGAAGCGGATCAAAATACTTCATGGAGAATCCAAGAATAAAATAAAATAAAAAACAGATACAGTTATACTCCATTTTGTTCCATCTTATTGGCACTCTTCCCATAAGAATGACATCTTTTTATATTTAGAAACTCTTTAACTTTAAACTTCTCCTTGTGCACTTAATGACATACTCTTATAGCCATAGATATGTCATGGCATGTTTGACCATAAGCTCGTAGAGACTTTTGGAGTATGTCAAAACTCTTTCTTTCTTAAACTTCATTCCCCGTCAAACACCAACATATTAAATGAAACAGAGAGAGTGACATTTACATCAAAAGATTCAGGCTTTGAGTTATCACCCTACAGAGAGAGGTTACTAAAATCATGTTATGTGGGTTTCGCAAAACATAACCTCCCAAACCAGAAAAAAAGACAATCAGCGTAAAGATAGTAAATTATGATAAATCCTCCGAATGGACACAAGGATTCATATAACTTCCAACTTGTTCGGAATTGAAGTATAGTTGAGATAGTGGGTTGCTAAGCAGATAACAAGGAATTACAAGAAAATCACCAAAGACATAGCCAGTCTGTGACTCAGTTCATAAGATAGGCATGTTTGAGTCTTAAGTTAGCACCAACACATAAAATAGACATGTTTTACAATAAAAATTAAACGGAATTTAGGAATAAAAAGCTCAAAATGATCGAACACTATGGATGTGTTTGGTATGGAGGAAAACATTTGGTCAAAATATCTTGGAAAACATTTTCTCTAGGAAAGCAAGTTCCTTAAAAATCAGAAAAATAACTTCCTTGGTGAGAGTATGCAAAACAAGTTCTATAAGTGACATTCCACGCCCATTGTCTCCTCCAAACCCTACCCTACTACCCCTGCCACTCCCCAACCCCGTCTGATCCCACCTCCACGGGGCAGAGGATCCAGTACATTAATTATGGGTTCCCGTGAACCCAATAACTTTTGTCTAGACCTTGTATTTGTATTGAAAAATTTATTAAATTTATAAGAATATTTAATGTGGAACCCAGTCCGTTAATCCAATTATTATTGTATATTAACTTGAGATTTCCATAGGAATCCATAAACTTAAAATCCTGGATCTGCACCTCCACCTCCACCACAGCCCCCATGCTCACACCCCCACCCACCCCACTACATCCCCATTGTTTTTCCTAAATTATATTTTCTGCTTACTTGTTAAACACCATAAAATAAGCAAGAAACTCACTTATTTTCCAGGAAAACATTTCACATTTTCCTAGTGGAAGACATTTCCCTTGGTCAAACACGCCATGTTCTCGCCAATCGTAAACATACTATCTTCCAAAACTAGCTTTTACAGCCCAATTAACAATTCCGAGCACTCAGAACACTGTAGAATCACAATATGCAGCTTAATCATAGCATAATCACGCCTCACAAACCCTAGATGATCTCATGCAAAACCCAAAAAAAAAAAAAAAACAAATCAGGTGAGGATGTAACATTTATCTTGAGTTTAATTCTCTGATTACCTATTAGTAACTCCGGAATACTGGAGCTTTTTCCAGATGGCACGGATACGATTAGGGCTTTCGGGATGGCGATTATCGTCTGTGCATGAATGCTTACACATTCCCTCGTCGTATATCAACCCAACCCGACGATCCCTGCTTTCTTCAATGTTAGTATTCACCCCCATTGAACAATGCAGTGATGAAAATTAGTGGAGCTAGTAGCTACCTTCTGGCTTCTGCTGATATTAAATGATTCACTCTTTTTGTAATCCTTTGCTTGAGCACTAGAAATCAAATGTCAGTCTTTTGCATATATCAAGCCCACTGTTTGAAAAACAGGGCGAAGATTGTGTAGAGAATATAATCAAATTGACATGCATTAATAATGTGACAGATTTTCGGTCTTCTTCTTCTCCGTCGATTTCGAGTCTCCTCTTTACGATGCTTTTTCACATGTCGTAAATATGTTGCGAAAGCAAGTATTATGTCCGATATTATATGGTATGATTATCATTATTTTGGGAATTAAATAACTTTTTTACAATTGTATCAAAGTATTTTTCAAAATTCTTTTATTATAAAATTTTACACAACATTAATATCTTATCTTTGATCAAATATTTATGTATGTGATTAGTTTTTGGAAACGTGCATTGCACCTATAAACTTCTTAAAATAACATAAATATGTATCGTCTAAATGTTTATATAATTAATTATATCACAAATATAAAATTTTATTATTATGAACAACTTAGTTAATTTAACGAAAAGAATATGTCATTACTTTTATTACTGTGTAGTGATTGAATATTGGCTTGGCAAAATTGCAAAAGTTTCTAAAGTCTTCAGTTTGCTTTGTTCATGTACCTATTAAAAAGGTTCTAGCATATGAAATTTGCTTAATGTAAATAATAAAAAATAATTATAAAATAAGCTATACGTCTAGAATTTCAATCAAATTTATATAAAGAAACATTGGAGAAGAGAAGAGAAGAAAGATTATTTAGAAGCTTTTGGATGGAAAGGAAAAAAAAATGTAGCATTAAACCCTCCTTGTATTTTATTTCATTTAAGTGTTTCTGAACATATTATTTCTTGTAATATATAATAATATTTATTAATAACTTTATATAAAGGCTTGCACTTTACAAAGAAAGTTAAAAATGAAAAAATGATAAATATTTTTTTAGTATCATGTTATGCTTCACAAATTGCATCCTCAACTCTATTGGACAAAGCTTTGTATCACTTGTTACACCTACAACAAAAATATTCTTAGCTTCAACACAAGTTGGGGTTCAAAATATTAATATTTCATATGAATCCAAATTAATAAATTATCTTGAGTAATAAAATATAGAAAACAGAATGAAAATAATGATGTTTTTTCCTTAAATAGAGCACTCTGATACTCAATGCAAGGAAAGATGGCAATAATAATAATTTTACCTACTTTTTCCATAATAGTTACAATAAAATGATCTCCAAATAAATAAATAAGTTCTCATGATTCCCGAGACATATCATAAAAAGTGACATAAACACTTGAAGTGCTATTGCAAACTACTGCTACTACTAATAATAATAAAAAAATAGAGAAAGTATTAGTTCAATATATAAGCATTGTGATGAATTTGCTAGCAGCATGCAGCTAAAGAGAAGAAATCTGAGATGAAGAATTGAGAGAAATTTCATAGAAAAGAGGAAATGCTTTGTTTTCTGTACAAAACGTAATGAAGGTAAAGAAGCTACTAAAGTGTTTTTAACTAACTAACCGCCTAAGTAATGACAGTTGTACTTCACTAACTATCTCACTAACTATAGTTAAGTTAACTAACTGCAATTAAGCTAACTAAGATTAACCTACATCCTTTACATCCCCTCTCAAGCTAGGACTGGGAAAAACGTTGAGAAGTCCTAGCTTGGACATCAAATATGAATGTTGAAGTCGACCGAGTCCTTTTGTAAGGATATCAGCTTCCTGCTCTATTGTAGCACAATAGAAAGTGGAGACGAGGCCTTGTTGAATCTTCTTACAGATGAAATGACAGTCAATGTCAATGTGCTTTGTGTGCTCATGAAAGACATGATTGGCAGCAATATGAAGAGCTAATTTGCTATCATTGTAGATAGGCGCGGGGGAATGATGTTGCACTCCTAGCTCCTTGAGTAAGCCAAGGATTTATATAACCTATGCAATAGTGGAAGCTAGGTTGCAATATTCAGCTTCAGCTGAGCTTCTAGAAATAGTGGATTGTTTTTTAGACTTCCAAGATATCAGGGAAGTACCGAGCTTAACGAAGTAGCATGTAACTGATTTGCGTGTATTAGGGCATACATCCCAGTCTGCATCACAAAATGTTGATAGTGATTCGGAATAATGAGCAGTCAAGAGAACTCCCAAGTCAGGACTATTCTTGATATACTTGACTACCTTAAGTGCAGCTTCCATATGAGAGACTTTAGGACTATGCATGAACTGGCTTAAACTTTGAACAGCTAAAGAAATATCTGGCCTTGTGATGGTCAAGTAAAGGAGCTTTCCCAAGAGCCTTTGATATGGTCCTGGATCAGTTTACAATATGTCATTAGATGATCCTGTATGAGTGTCAAAATTCAGTCGTAGTAAGCTTCACATTAGGTTCTATAGGGCAGGATACAGGCTTGGAACCTGAGAGTCCCAACTCAGCTATGAGCTCTAGAGCATATTTGCATTGGTGCATTAATATACTATCACTATTTTGTGCAAACTCTATGCCTATGAAGTATTTAAACTCTCCTAGGTCCTTGATCTTAAATGAGGATTGTAAGTCATCCTTGGTCTATTGAATCATGACAATACTATCACTAATGATAAGGAGATCGTTAACATATACTAGGACAACCACCATGTGATATGCTGCTCTTTTGATGAACAAGGAATAATCCAAATGACTCTGCTGAAAACCAGCATCCACCAAGGCTGGTGTTAGCTTGAGATTCCATTGTCTGGATGTCTGCTTAAGTCCATAGAAAGACTTAAGCAGTTTGCAAACTCTGGATTTATTTTTTGATCCCCCTGAAACCTTGAGGTATTTCCTATACACCTCCTCAGAAAGATCACCTTACAAAAAGATATTGTAAACATCCATTTAATGAATAGACCATTGTCTTATGGCTGCAATGGACAACACACTTCTAACAGTAACCATTTTTACCACAGGTGAAAAGGTTTCTTGATAGTCTAAACCTTCTCCTCTGATTATACCCTTTAGCTACCAAACGAGCTTTGAACCTTTCTACTTCTCCTTATGCCTTATATTTGATTTTATAAACCCATTTGCATCGTATTACCTTCTGTCCCTGTGGCAAAGATACCAATTCCCAAATCTTGTTATCCTCTAGTGCCTTAATTTCTGCCTGCGTTGCCTCTACCCATCGCTTGTCCTTTACTGCCTCTGAATATGATGTAGTTTCCACCTCAACTGAAAAGTTAGCCAAGTAGCTTTGATACTTTTAAGAAAATACTTCATATCCAATTACTTCTGAGATAGGGTATCTGCAACAACTTGCAGAGTTTAGCCTGTCATTTCTAACATAATCCTTAAGCCATATTGGAGGCTTAGATACTCTAGTTGATTTTCTTGTTTCCTCAGCATGAGGTGGAGCAAAAGAATTACGAGGACTATCAATATTATTATGCTCAACAGAATGTGGAATGTCCTATTCATTTAAGGGAACATGAGTCACAACAGGTGAACATGGCACATTGGTTACTTCAGGATGATTACCAGCAATAGAACTAGCTACATCATTTGGTTCCTCAGCAAAATCTTTTATTGGCACTGGAGTCATATTCAAGAATAATGGTTCCGATGAGTCTTCTATTGTATGAAAAGGAAATATATCTTCATAGAATACTACATCTCTACTTATAAAGAACACTCTATTTTCCAAATCCAAAAGTTTGTAGCCTTTCTGATGTGCAACATTTCCCAGGAGGACTGACCTCATAGCTCGAGGTGCAAATTTATCATGACCTGTCAAGTTAGTAGCAAAACATAGGCATCCAATTACCTTTAGATGTGTCAGTGAAGGTATCTTACCCAAAAGCAATTCATATGGTGACTTACGTGCCATAACAAAAGAAGGAATTATGTTGATGATGTACACATCAGTATCAAATGCAATGCCCCCCAATATTTAATAGGTAAATGGTCTTGAAATCTAATTGCTCGAGTAGTCTCGAGTATGTGTCTATGTTTCATTTCCACAACTCCATTATGCCGGGAAGTATATGGACAGGAGCTTTGATGGACAATCCCATGCAGTTGAAAGAAGTCACTACATGCACTGTTAAAAAACTCACTCCCATTGTGTGATCTAAACATTTTAATTTGCTTCCCAAATTGTGTTTTGATCATAGTAATAAAGTTTTTGAGTAAGAAAGTAGCATCAGATTTAAGTCTCATAAGAAACACCCAAGTCCATATGGTAAATTCATCAACCAATGTAAGAAAATATTTTATAGCATTGCGAGTAGCAATTTTAAAAGGTCCCCGCACATCCATATGAATCAAATTAAAACTATGTAAACTTCTGCTAGTGCTAGTTGGAAAAGGTACTCTAGTTTATCGTGCTAGGGGACAAACTTCACATTTAGACATTGAATCATTATCTAGTGTACCACTACAGTGTTATATACTAGGAATCCTTCTGAGAACTTGAACTAGAACATGTCCTGTTCTCTTATGCCATATCTCTATGCTTCCTTTACTAGTTGCTGCAAATGCTGTATTTATTGTCTTTCCTAATGCTGCTGGTAGTAGGTACATACCTTCTTCCTTTCTACCAATCTCCTTCACCATCCCAGATAAGAGGTCCTGAAATACACAACATTTAGGAAAGAAAGTAACACTGCATTTAAGATTCTCTGTCACTTTAGAAACTAACATGAGAATTGAACTTAAAGGCTAGTAACATACCGCATCTTTCAGTACATCACCTCCAGTGAGCTGACACTCTCTTATACGAGAAATTAGTGCTGAATCTCCAGTAGGTAATTGCACTTCTCCTGAATTTCCTATTGAAGTTTTATTTTTTAGTAAATTTTGTCATCAGTCATATGGTTAGTAGCACCGCTATCTACTATCCATTTGCAAAGTTCAAAGTTTCACATAATGTTACATTACCATAAAAATATTTACCTGCCATATTGGCACTTGCTCCTGCAGTAGAACCTTTATTTAGTAGTTGCAGCAATTGATTGTACTGTTCCTTGGTGAAGAATTGAGCTGGTTCAACATTGCTGCTTGGTTGATATGTGTTTTTTGTTGGTGAAATTGTCATTCCTTGTTGTCTAGTTGTGTCAATCATGATTGCATTTGCTTTCTTCTTCTGCTTGAAATCAGGTGGATATCCAATAATTTTGTAACAAATCTCCTTTAAATGTATTGTCCTGTTACAAAAATCACATTTCATTAGTTTGTAACATTCATTTCTAGTATGGTCTTTCAAATGACAAAAATCACATTCTAAACTATAGTTTCTCCTTGCTCTAGATGTAGAATGGGCGGTAAACAAAGCAGTATGATCATTATGCCCAACTTGCCCATAAGTACCACCAGTAATCAATTTCCTACTTTCATCCCGAACCACCATAGCATAAGCCTTATCTATAGATGGTAAAGCTGGCATCAATAGAATCTGGCTCCTTGCTTGCTCAAAGTTCTCATTCAATCGCATCAAAAATTGTAGCAGTCGTTTATACTCCAATTAATCAACATACTCAGTGGCTGATGGAGGAGGTGACATTATCGAATCATATTCTGTCCTGAGATCTTTTAACTTGGTAAAATAAGTCGATACTGACGAAATCCCATGTATTAAAGTAAATATTTCCTTGTGCAAGTAATACAACCTCGATGCTTTTGCTTTTTCAAATCGCTCCTTGAAAGCAGCCCATACCTTCTATGCATTCGAAGAAAAAAACACTCCTGTAACTAAATCTTTGCTCACATTGCTCATGAGCCATGTAGTCACAATTGTATTACACCGGTCCCACTGACTTCCCAAACTTGGACCAAAATCTTCCTTCGATGTCGATCCACCAACCAAACACAATTTGTTCTTACCTAACAGTGCTATTCATCGCACGACTCCAAAGAGAGTAATTTTCCATACATGTTAATACGAGTCCCGCCAACATGGATCCTGGACCATCAGACGCATGCAAAAAAAAAGGATGATTGTGATCTAAAACAATTGAACTAGGTACTACTCTGGTGTTCGCATCAGCTCCAATATTCTCGTTAACAGTCAAATTCTCATGAATCGCCATTAAAAATTGCAAAATTAGGGTTCAAAGCTTCTAAACTTGAGTAGATTCTCTCGAACTATCTTCAATTTCGCGAAGAAATTCCCTAGAATCACTCGATTAATGGCTCTGATACCATGATGAATTTGCTAACAGCATGCAGCTAAAGAGGAGAAATATGAGATAAAGAATTGAGAGAAATTTCATAGAAAAGAGGAAATGTTCTGCTTTTTGTACAAAATGCAATGAAGGAGAAGAAGCTACTACAGTGCCTTTAATTAACTAACCGCCTAAGCAATGACAGCTCTACTTCACTAACTATCTCACTAACTATAGTTAAGTTAACTAACTGCAATTAAACTAACTAAGATTAACCTACATCCTTTACACATTGCCTTTGCCGCGATCTTTACATCTCCAAATTACCATAGTTTTTGTTTTCATTGTGTAATGTTTGTAATAACAATTATAAAGAGCAAAAAGATATAAAGGCATTACGTGAGAGTGTAAATCATATAATTTCAATAAAATTGTTAAACTATATTGTGAAGGTTTTGATCACCATTATTTTTTTCTAAAATATATTTCAATTGATTTAAATTTTAATTTGCAAGAGTTTCCCATCTGTAAAATATTTGCAGCTAATTGATTATAGTAGTCCATTGAAAAACTCCTACATTGACTGCGAGACACCTCATTACTGATATTTTATAAATCAACGTGCTAATAAAATTGCAGGATTTTTTTGTTGACGAAATTCAGAAATATACCCCTCTACCGGAAAAAAACCTTTTTTTTTATATATATTGTTGTTATTTTTAATACGCATTTTTATGGTACTAATATATCATCTCCTATTGCTTTTTGAGCCGAGGGTCTCCTGGAAACAGCCTCTCTAACCTTCGGGGTAGGGGTAAGGTCTGCGTACATATTACCCTCCCCAGGCCCCACTTGTGGGATTATACTGGGTCGTTGTTGTTGTCGTAATTTTTTTTCAACAGTAGTAAAAACGTGTTTACCATAAGACAAATAAGCTTTGTAAATTAATATTAACGTTATATTGCCCCATAAATTGATTCGTTAATAGAAGTAGAGCTTTACTAATATGCTTTATAATATCTTTATACATTTGACAATGTAAGATAATTATACGAAGTTTGAGCAAAAATATTCAAACCATTATACTTCAACTTTAGCATTAAATTAATGATCCAGTCAAACATGTTATAGCTATAACTCATTGTATTATAAGTAATACGATTCTTTAATTTGATTTTATTTTATCCATAAGTATACTCTATAATTATTTTAACATGTCTTTACAAATAACTTATGAATATTGACTAATATTTAGTTGTTAGTAACGTTTATTACTGATTGAATCTCTTTCCCTAATTTTGCACGATTTGTCGGCATACAATTATAAATTCGCATCAAAATAACGAACCTTTTTATCATTTACCTACTAATGTCTGTTTAAATTAATTGCATCTTATCGTATATTATTTAAAATATCTATAACTTAAAAACACACATCTCATCATATCATTGCAAATAAATAATATACCATTTAAAATAAAATTATTTACATATTTAAGTAACAAATCAAAATTGTTTCCGTTTTTCTGCTATAGACAGCACAAAACATTTTGAGTAACCTTCCCCTCCACATTACCTTATATTTATTACTAGATAAGTTTCGGCCCGTGCAAAAATACGGGCCCAACAATTTCAGTTTGATGTAATAGTTAGCCAATTAATTAGAGATGTTTTTACTTTTTAGCTACTATTTAAAATGTATTTACTTTTTAGTCAGTGCTTAATAATTTTTTATCCGCCCGGATAAAAATACCTCAGTGCTAAACATGGTTGATGTATAAATATTAAAGACATGATGTCCTTAACTTCATGAATGTTGTATAAATATTAAGGACAAAGTGTCTTGTATTTGCACATTACGTTGTTAAACTTTAGGACATCATGTCCTTAACATCATTTGTGTAGTGTAAATATTAAGGATATGACGTCCTTAACTTCATGTTTGCAGTGTAAATATTGAGGACACCATGTCCTTAATATTTACACAATACATGAAGAAAGGGTAAAAATATTTTTTCGGGTTAATTTTAATAGAGTAGTGGTTATTTTTGCTCAGCATTCAAAATACTAGATAAAAACTAAATATCTTGTTAAAAAGTAGTTATCCCACGCCATTTCTACTCGTTTGTATGTTGGATATTTGTGCATTCCCTAATTCCTAATAGTAATACATTTTGCTATTGTCTTTGTTTTAAAGAGCTTGTTTTATTTCTTCCAATTTCGAGCAAAGGTTTATGTTGAATGTATTTAATAGGAAATGAAATTTCAGTAGCTTTATCCTAGAACAGTAAGAATAATCATGGAAGCTTTTTTTCCTCTGCTCCTTTTGTTCTTCGAATGTCCTCCTTTTTTAGGGATTTACTTCTATTTTCTTTCTTTTTAACATCTCCTTTTTTTTTCGAGGACCCTCCCATTTAACAACTTAACATAAATATAGTGGGAAATACTTTTTTCACTTTCCACTTATATTTTCTGAAAAGTGAAAGTGACGAAATTACCAATTTGCTTCGTTGAACTGAAACTTTTCTAACTAAATATATATTATGATAAATTTTGCAACCCATATTGAGCTTATTGATACAAACAAATATATAAAGAAAGTTTCTTTTTCTCTTTTATTTAATTGGAGTTTCAATATGTTATCCGGAAAAAATTTCAAATCCAAATTAAAATGTACATTGATTGAACCTCCCTTTCTAGACTAATTAAATCCTGCTTAAGCCATTCTTCGCCAAAAATATTTGATATTCAAGAAACTTCAAAAGTATAACAAGCTACAACTTTTTTTTCATTAATAAATAAATAAGTAATGAACTTAATTAAATGTAAACATAACCTCGACAATTTAAAAATCAAATTCTAATATCGAAATGCTTGTAAACTTTCTTTCAAAATAAGATCGTACAAAAGATATTGAAAATTTTAATAAACATAATTTATTATTATAAACATAAATTAATGAGTTGAGCTTAACAAAAGGAATGAAGATTCATATCGTCGGCCCCAACTTATTCAGGGCTAATGTATAATAGTTGTTGTTGTTGTTGTTATTGTTGCGTTTAACTTTTCTTGTCCTTCAAAATGCATGTTATGAAAGGACATTTTTCTCCATTTTCTTGCTTTAGCCGGAATCTTTTTAATCAAATTTGTATTATGCTAAAAATTTTGAGTTAAAAAACCTTTAATTGCCTATTAAGAGTAAGATAAAATATCAAGATTAGACTTAAAAGAAATATTTATATTAAAATAGTATAAAATTTAGGTGTGATCAAGAATTAGTTGTTCACGGGCAGTATAAAAAGGTTCAAAAATGAGGGTTCCAGGATTTTTCACATTTCTAACATTTTTAAGAAATACATTGATTAGTATGTTCATTTATAGTGATACTATTTAAGTTAACTCGTAAATAAGCACACTAATTAATTAAAATTTTGAAGCTCTAGTATAACATAAAGTAACATTTGAATAATAAATATAGCTTTGTCAACATATGATACCAACAGAATCTATCAAGAAAAATATCAAGATTTTGTGACACGATTACAAGAAATACCAAAAAAATTAACAATAATTTAAAATGTGATATGGCTAAGCATACGTGAAAGAAGAATTAGCCAAAAAACAATCTACTGTATCAACGAAGAGGCCAAAAAAGAAGGGAAGTACCATAATCTCAATGCGGGGCCCACCTTTTCAGATTGAAATAGCCAAAGGCCAACAGTGCTTTTCCTGACTTGAGAGTACCAGAGTGGGATCCACAAAGGGGCATTTTTAGTCCGGGCACTCAAAATTTAATTCAGCGCAACCACAGTAAAATTCCACTTGGACCAATGATATTACACGTTTTTCATGAAATGACCATAACGCCCTAGAGTTGCCAGGCAGGCATATCGTCCAGTTGCTAACTCCCTCTTATTAGATAGTAGAATTATTATTATTATTATTATTATTATAAAAAGAAAAAGAAAACTCACGTTTGCTATTAGAAAAGAAAAAGGTAACCTATTTTTCTCTCTTTGTCCACATTTATGATCACGTAAACCACATTTTTGGAGGGAAAATTTTAAAAGACCAAACAATTATTCCTATACTATAAGATGCCATTCGATTGTTCAGAAATTTAAATTGCAAAAATATTTAAAAGGTTGGCTCCACTTGCTGCCTCTACGTGTCAGTATGTAATTGGAGAGTCACGCAATTTCTTCCACGACCCTTCTGAAAATGTACCAATCGAAACACAAGCTCCGAACCTCTGGTTCGGATCCGAACCAAACCGAAGCTTAGACTCGAGCCGAACCTAACCTCGCTCCACAGTAGTTCGTTGAAAATTTCGCACTATTTTCGATCACTTTATCTCTCTCTCTCTCCAATCAGCTCGTTTTTTCTCTCTCTTCAGAGCTACCATTTCCTATCGTCGATTGAAAAACCCTAGAATTCGAATACTCTAAGGATCCAAGCTCCATTGGTGTCAGCTTCAACATTTGCGTGAGTTTAATTTATGAATTTATCTTCAGATACTGTTATAAAACCCTAGTTTTCTCTATGCATGCACCAAATGTTTTGCATTCGATGGACACATTTAGTGCTGGATTTTTGGTGTTTTGAGGCTCTAGTACACTAAATTTGCAGCTTATGCTACCATTTTGTTCTTAATTGTTAGGTCAATTTGTGTTTTTTTAATGACAATGGTGTCCGGCCCAACTTGCACTCAGTTAGATTATTTCACCGGGTACCTGCTACCTCCTAGTAGCAAACATAACGAGTAACTCTGCCCACTAAGGCTTAGGCAGATGTGAAAAAATCACCTAGTTTTTTTGTCTTTTCTAGAATTTGAACCTTGGTCTCCCGTGCTTTTCACTGCATTGACTGCTATGCCACATCCTTGGGTGCTTAAGTAAATCACTATGTATTTATGTTTTTGAGATTTTTTAGATGATGCTACCTTTTTAGGTTTTTGACAGAGTGTGATTGGCATTTAGCAATATGTTGCCCCTTCTAATGCAATGTGAATGGGTGCTGATCTGCTTTCGGCTCCATTTTTGTAGATTATGTGGGCATTGAACTTGGAATCTGTCTTTTAAATTTCTATGTATAGTTTTATGTTGATTTTACTTTGGAATTATCATTCTTGGAACAGAATGAGTTGGAAGAACACTGATCTGAGAATTCTCAAATGTTCTCCGAATTCTGAATGGTTTTATAAAAAACAACTCTTTTAGCTAGACAAGAAGTCCGCCAGTGGAAGTAGTAGCTAGATTTACTTAGTTTGTTGTGCGAGGACTCGTCTCATCCATTATTTATATCTTCAAGCTACTCTTTTGTGTCTTTATCCCAACCCCCATGAGTTCCACGTTATTCTCTAGTGTCTAGATTTAAACTTGATGTTTTGAGCAGAAGTTGTGATAGGAAAAAGACGTAATAGATTCTTGTATATATAAACTTGAAGAATCAATTAGCACAAGAGGAGGTTGTTTTTGCATCTTGTAACTTTTTGTGTTACCACTAGTCTGGATAAGCATTAAGAAAGGGTATTAAGAGAACATCTTTGTGCAATGCCATTAAAACAATACATAGCACTGTTTAGTATGTTACATGGACAAGGGTGCGGATCTCTGATACAGATTTATCATCACTTATTCACGTAATTGTTAAGATTCGAGAGTATGGATAGAAGTATGGGTACCTGTGCTGAGATATTGGTAATAGATGTATGCTATTATTTGCACATACATGCACACAGTATATACACAGTTAACATATTAGGAGTAGTAATTAATTGAAAAGCATAGTTATTTATTAGGAGTAGTAATGAATTGAAAAGTCACTAGACCAAACAAGTGTTGATAGTTTCTTTGCACAGTACCTAATATTGCATTCCATTAGTACATCTCACGCAATAGCAACAATGAAACTAAAACCCAACCAACCGATGGTTCTTGGCTATGGTCGTAAGCAATGCACACTAAGTAAATTGAGCAAATCTGGTGCATATGCCACATAACTGCCAATCTTTTCGGATAGACACTTGGCGGGGAAGCAGGTTTTGGAAGATTCTTGTAACATAGCTGTAAATTTGATACTCGTTTTCTTGGAAATTGGAATAACTTATGGTTCTTACATTCTTTGCTTGTTGTATTTTTTCCTGTAGATAAGGATTGAGGTAGTTATTTGCTTTCAATCTGTTTCAGCATATGTCTAGTAACGGACAGCTGCATATAGAATTAAGCAGAGGTACTGGTAGTTATATTTATGTTATTAGATGTGTGCTTTCACGCTTCAGAAAGCGATTTGGAATCTTTGAGTCGAGGAAGTAGTTAAATTTAGATTGATCTATGTGAACTTCTTCCAGTAGGAGTTGGTGCTTGTCAATTTTTGGAGGAAATGTTTTACTTTCCAATTTAGTGAAGACACTATGAAGGACTTTTTACTGTTCTCTGTTGCTATGTTTGTCGATTTATACATTGTTTAATTTTTAACCCTGTAATGCGTTGGAGTAAGCTGCATTCTGTTGTTTCATATTATTTTTGAAAGTAAAAGAGGTAGCTGGTAACTGCAAAGGGAAGTAAGTTGTTTGCTAGATAGTAGAGAGAATTTTTGGTGCAAGGAACAGATAGTTGGGGAGGTGTCACAGCTTGTTGATTTCCTGGAAACTATGTACTGAGAGTTATTTTGTTGAAGTTGTAATAGCATTAATAAAATATCATTTATAGAAAAGAAGAAGTAGAGCGAAGGGATCCTGAAGTTGCTTTCTTTTTGTTAACTTGCGATGATAGCACTGAAGGTCTATGAGAAAAGATTAGTTAGACTACCAAAAGGATCCTCAATGTTATTTTGTTTATGTTGTACTTTAATACACCCAAAGGAAAGAACGATTTCATCATTGTTGCCAGTGAAGGTAATCATAGTGTGGGAACGTAGAAGTCTAAAGCTGACTTTTTGCTTTGCGTTGCTTCTTTTCATGGTTCGTCTTCCCCAAGTTTATCAACATCCAGCCAAAGTGGAAACACTTAAAGTGAATTTGTTTTGTGGACATGCAAATGTTTTGGGGAGTTGAACATGTGCATTTTACTGAGGTTGAGTCGGTATCATCCTGCCTTTTGTGAGATAACATGTTAGAGAGTTCCACACTCTAGTCCGCTGCCCGCATAAGATAATATATTGATTCTTGTATTATGCTAGTATTAGGAATGCAAAGTTTAATACTGTCAACCAAATACTGCATTAGTTATACAGAGGTTAATACCATCAACCAAATGCTGCATTAGTTATACAGAGGTTAATACCATCAACCAAATGCTGCATTAGTTCTGTGAAAATTAATTTTTTCTTATTCAACCAACTAAACGTTATACCACTTATTCCCAGTACAAAAAAATCATTATACTACTTATCTGGAATTTTATGTTGGATTGTTCTTGTTTATTGTAGCCAACCAAGCAACTCCTTAGTGATGCGCTTGACATTTAATACACTCCCTCAAACTCAAGGTGATAAACAACTTGAGTTTGCAACTCTAAACTATGTCCTTCTCAAAAAAACAAACTCTAAACTATGAAGTGCTGCTGGAAATAAAATTGACTTTGGCAATGAGACAAAACTAACTTAGCATTATACAATTGATGGCGGTGCTATTGATCACTACTCTGGTATTACTACCATTTTCTCTTCACTTAACCCATCAACAGCGTGAGAATGCCTTGGCTGTGTTTTGCTGTGAATCCATCAGAATGATTGCATGTCGTGAACTTTACTAAGTTGATAATGACACACAAGATGCTAATGTGACAACTTGCTGGCATTCCACACTGCTGACTAAGTAATGGTTTGCCAATGACATGACGCTAATCAGGAATTGACAGGTCAATTGACATAAATGACTAACTTGAGATGGTGTCATAGATTGATCAGTAGATAAATGTAGAACTAGACAAATGTTGAGCCCTGACTTGACTGGTTAGTTGATGTGAACTGATAACATTAGTCCTAGACAGGTGTGGACCCCAACTTGATAGTTTAGCCAATATGGTTAGAAAATTTGGCATTGCAGTGGGTGCTGGCATATGGGAGTGTTGTCTACAGGGTGGAAACAACTTAAATTTGTACAGGATTGGCACGATACCATATGAAAAAAGAGAAAAAAGGAGAAAAACTTTGTGGATTTGGTTATTGACAACAAACAAGAGGACTCATTTTAAAGAACTTTTGAGCTACATGAAATAAGGAAAGTTTTTGGGATTCCTAATTATTATGACATAATCATTATGAATGTTCTACACAGTTTTTAATTACTATTAACTTTCAACTATGATGAAATTTATGATGAATCTGTCAACTTATACAATGACATAATCAATAGAGATTTCTACATAGTATTATTGATGATTCTCTCGACTCTTGACCAGTGTTATCAAAGGTGAAAGCGCAAAAAAGCTCTAAGGTTTGTTGGGGCTGTAAGTGCAAAATGCAAATAAAGCGTGGGATTTAAAGAAGAAAGGCTCAAACAGAGAAAAACTACAAATATGTATGTATAGTCTAAGACTAATATCTATAAGCAAAAATATGGACAAAGAAATTGAAGAAAATTTACGATAAAGTGAAATATTAATGGTTTAGTGTTGCTTCTTCACGCTAATGCTCATTGACAAGGAAAAGTATGCCTTAGAACCTTGATGACAACACTAGCGCTCACCAAGTGAGGCGAAGCGCTCAACACATTTTGAGCCTCGCTTCTGGGCTTAAGCGCGCCTTTGTTAAAACTGCTCTTGACAGGGAATAAGGACCCTGCATAATCATTTTTTAGTTTCTAATTAACTACTATTTGTTGGATCCAATTTAACTGCCTTGTTTACAACAAGCTAGGATCGCTCTGGTGAAGATTCTTCATATTGATTTTCTCAATTGAAATATGCTTACTTGAAAAAAAAATTGGTGGCAAAGAGCTATAAGTAGGGAAACCAGTATAAAAAATTCTAGCTACTACCAATTTGGTCATGTGGTAAGAAGTTCAAGTAGTTCCAATAAAGCATTACAAGCACAAAACATATGTTTGTTCCTAGGAAATCTCGGTGCTTAGGATTCTCAGTTCTGATCCAACTGGAGCATATTAGGCATGAGTGGGGCACACGTTAAGATAGTTGAAGAGCCCTGCAACGAATGGTTTATAGGGGTTTTGATGAGGTGATAGTGCTATGATGTGGGAGGGGCATACTGTAATATGGGGATTGTGATTAGTAATTGATTGTCCACGCACGGTGAAAACAGCAACAGGAGTCAATTTTTATGGTTCCAATGGTATTGAGTTTAGTGATAACATTTGGTACTGGGCAAATAAGAAAAATGTATCACCACTAAGATTTTATTCAATAGACCAAAAACCTGTTATGGTGCTCTCGTCGTCGAACTTGCACATGCAGATCCTAAGGTCGCATGCCCAAAATTTTATGTCGTGTCCAGTGTCCAGCGTTGGAGCTGGGATCTTATTTGAATAAAAAATTAGAGCTTCAATGCCTTGCCCTCCCATTGAATATGAACATCCATAAGTAATTGGTTATGCCCTCTCTTTCATTTTCCTGATAAAGATTATGCCCTCGTTTTCATATTTTGCTCGTGTAGATGGTATCTTTGTGTTCATATCATATTTACTTATTCATTGAAGTAGTACCATCAAAAGTGTGAACATACAATTATTACTGCATGCCACTTTCTGGTAATCTCAAATAACATCTATTGACAACTATTGTTTAGCACTGTTGATAACAAAAAGCACTATGAGTGTTTCGACTTGACCTAACTACACTTGAATGATCTTCTTGCAGGAGTTTGAGGCAGTCATTCTTAACTTATAAGAGAATAGTGACCAGGTGACTGTCTAAATGCTGGATTGTACATCAGTTGCTATGTGAGGTTGTGAATTAATTGATATCCATTGATATATTTCTATGTTAGTAACCACGTAGCAACATTTAACAATCAAAGCTTTGGAGTTCAATCATCTATGCCTGGCAACGATGTTGGAGATAGGGTTCACAACTTCTTTGCACAAGACAGCTTGTCACAAGAGCAGCATCATTCCCCAGTAGTGGAGGGAAATTGGCCAGCTCATAGTAACAATCTGTGGGTTGGAAGTCAGAGACAGATAGGTGTACTGACTCCCAACACAAAGAATTACAATTTACAGAACTCTGGTAATTTGACATGTCATGTTTCTCTAAACTATTATTTGATAGCTATATCTCAGTCTGTTAGTTGTTCTCTTACATTTCTTTCATTTGCAGATAGTGGGAAAGGGCCGAGCAGTTACCCTTTTACCAGCCAACATGGGTTGAATTTTATGCAATCCACTCCAAGGCCTGAGTTTGCAAAGAGCCAGTCACAAAATCAGCAGGCAAATTTGAATGGTTACATGTATAGTAATCAGTTTCACCAGACAAGGCAGGATGAAGCAAAATTTCTCTCTATCGATACAGGTTATGATCAACGTAGTCTAGCCTCAGGAGGCCTATCTCCTTATGCATCACAGCAAGGAGTAGGTCCAGAGCAGCAGGCAAGAGTACCAGTTAGGTCAGAACCTTCTGAGAGTCCTGCTAGTTTTGATCTTTTTGGTGGTCAGCAAATGAATCGTCAGCAATCAAACATGCTGCAGTCTCTGCAGCGGCAGCAGTCTGGGCATAGTGACATGCAGCAAATGCAACTCATGTTGAAGATGCAAGAACTTCAGAGGCAGCACCAACTTCAGCAATTAGATGCCAGGAAGCAAAATACACTAAATCAGGCATCTGGTAGCCATCCCCCTGCATTGGTTCATGACACTACAAATTCTGGTGCACTAAATTATCCTTGGGCAAGTGATCTTGCCAACACAAAGTGGTTGCAACGTGGTTCTCCAATCATTCAGGGATGCTCCAATGGACTCAATCCAACCAACATTGGGCAAGCACAACAATTAATGGGTTTGATTCCTCCATCAGCTGACCAATCTCTATATGGAGTTCCTGTTTCTGGTTCAAGAGGAAGTGTGAACCCATTTTCACAAGTAATTGATAAGCCCACAACGCGTCCAATGCCGACCTTTGATAGTTCATTTCCGGGTAATCAATATGCTGCATCGTCGGATCAAGTCAGTGGGCAGGATGGTACTTTCATTCCTAGACAGAAATCCCAAGGCGGCCATTTTCTCGGACATGCTTCAAGTCAAGCTCTGACTAGCCCGATAAATATGGAGAACCCTCAACAAGCAAATATTATGCAGAACAGTTCAGCTTTCCAGGACTTCTCTGGCAGACAGGGTCTGGCTGTTCCTTCAGAAAACTCACAGGAACTAGCAGGGGCACATGCTTCTTCCTTGCAGAATGAAGTCGGCTTAGATCCTACAGAAGAAAGAATATTGTTTGGTTCAGAGGATAATATATGGGCAGCCTTTGGCAAGAGCCCTGATAGGAATGGGGAAGGTGGTAATTCATTTGATGGTGCAGGATTATTGAATGGTACTTGGAGTGCACTAATGCATTCTGCTGTTGCAGAAACTTCTAGCAGTGACCTTGGGGTACAGGAGGAGTGGAGTGGTTTAAATTTTCACAGTACGGAAATTCCTTCAGAAACTCAGAATTTGATGTATAACAGTGGGAGACATAAAACATCTTCTGCTGAGGGAAAGTTGCCCCCAAACTCATCCTTGAATTCTGTTTCTGTTCAGCCCTCTGATAGCACCAATATGAACAATAACTATTCCGATGTCCAAGGCCACAGGCTCCCATATGAGCCAGGCCAGAGTTTGCATGCCAACTCTTCTCAAAGACTTGTCCAGTCATCGGAGGAAGGAAGCAAGTTGTCAAATTTCGGTCCACGGCAGAAGTCAGTTGTTGAAGTAAGCCAGATGATGTTTGGGAGTGCTTCACATCCTATTGACAGCGAAATAAATGCGAGAAAGATTTCTGGTTCGTTGACACCTGAGATTGGTGGAGCTAGACAACTATGCTACGAATCAGCTGGTTGGAGTGACGTAGGATCAGCAGTGCCCTCCGGAGATGCAGCTTTAAGAGTTTCGAGTGAGAATTCATCAAGTCGTTCCCAGGATGACAATCGGAAGAAATTCATCCAAGCTGAAGTTGTTCAAGGTGGTGTGACATGGAACTCTAACTCTGGCCATAATTCTGCAGTTGATATGGAGCATGCAGGATCATCTATCGCTAATCACCAAGTGAATTCGGAGGTCTTTAACTTGCATAATTCTGGCTCTGCACCCAAGTCAAGTACCATGAGGGGTGGCGAAGAAACCAGTCAACTGCAAAATAATTATCATTCTGATTATTGGAAGAACAATGATTCCTTTGTCGAGTCTACAGTAAGCAAAGCCTCGGGAGCTTTACAGCGTCATGTTACCAAAGACAATCAGGTCTTGCACTCTTTGAGGGGTATCAGTGACATAGAAGTCAAAATGCATGGGATGCAGAACAGCGATAAGAACTCGAATAACAGCTACTGCTCTAACTTATTCCCTCCTTCTGCTGCGATGAGGGAAAATATCTTGTCAGATGCGAGTGATTCAAGGTGTCTTCCTACTAAGCAGAAGTCGTCTGATCAGGTTGGCCAGAAAAATTCTTGGGTTCGCAAGTTTCAGTATCATCCCATGGGAAACATGGATGAGGATTTGGATCCTGCTTATGACAGGAAACAGCCTAGTCATTCTCAGTCTATGCTGCAGCACAATGCCAATCATGGCCAGTTGGAAGTATTTGGTCAGGTTCCCAAGAGTCAGACAGAAGTGGAAGAGGTGATATATGTGCTTCACATAATACATTTTTTGAATCTTACATATCTTTGATCATTAAATAAAAGGTAATGTTCCTTAATATACAGGGGCAACCGTCTAATGGTCTGAGAGATGGCAAAGGCTTTAGTGAGGTGCATTCGCGAAGCAGCTTCCAGAGTGGTGGATCTACAATGCTTGGTCGCTTCAATAGATCAGATTTATATTCACCAAATACAGCTGCACAAACTAGGTAGTTAATTTCCTGATACTCTTAACTATTTACTTAATCATGCTCTTAGGTAAATCTCTAAAGATCATAGAAGAGTTAGAAGTTCTTCTGCTCATTATTCCCCATATTTCTTAGTGGCCTTGCTAACTGCCATGTTCTGCTGTAAAAACTGTTCCAGTGCAGTTTGTGTTCTATTGTTTGATTGTTTTACTGGTTGCAGTCCAAACATGCTCCAGCTTCTTCAGAAGGTAGACCAATCAAGTGTGCGTGGTTCTATGACTCAGTGCAGTAATTCTGAACAGCAAGTATCATCTGAGATGCCTGAAGCAGAAAATTCTGATGGGTCTGTTGGTCATCTCCAGCAAAGTCAATCTTCTGCCTCTCAAGGCTTTAGTCTACAACTTGGCCCTCCATCTCAACGGGTATCAGTTCAAAACCATTCTTTGTCATCTCAGAGTATCCAAGCAGCTAGCACTTCACACTCTCGAGCTGCGGAGGAGATCGGAGAGAAGAGTCGGGGACGGATGTCCCCTCCTCATCAGGGTCAATTCTTGCCTCCTGCTGAACACTCTCTGGAAGAGTTGAAGAATAACAGATCTGGGGTTCCAGGGAGTACATATAATGAAACTTCTTTGTACACGATGCCTGGAAATTTTTCTTCAGCATTTGATTCTAGTTCTGGTTTTCCTTACCTGAGAAGCCCACATCAAAATCCACCTATGGTTAGAGCTACTGGGCAACTCTCAACAAATCAGTCTATAAATGTATCTTTCAATAAACATGGTCCCCTTTCTGCTGAGAAAGGTGAGTCTATCAGAGGACCTGGAAGTGGTCAATCTACACAGCCTTCTGTGCCCGAATGGGCTGGTGATGTTAATAAACCTACTATCTCTGCAGGTATATCTCAGTTAAGTAACGCCAATGATCCCCATGAAAGGCTCTTTGCAAATCAAGTTTCATCTAAGGAGCCAGGGTCAGTTTCTCAGCCTTATTCAATGTCTGGCATCGCTCAACAGGGTGCATCTTCAAAAATGTTCGCTAATATGTGGACAAATTTTCCATCACGGCAGCCCCTTTTTGGTGCTCAATCCAGCAAGGAGTCTTCTCAAATTCACCAGTCGCATCAATTGAGTATTATGGAGTCATCATTGTCTGCTGCTGAGAGGCAAGGTGATCAAGATGCAAATGAGGAATGGAAGTTCACATCTGAGCTTGATACAAGCACAGTGAATATTTTGGGCTCTGTTGAGGGGGAAGAACAGCGAGTGAAGGAAAGCCCTTCTCGAAAAGTGCCATTTCAAAACATTGAACCAGTTCAGATGAATGATTCACAAGATAGAGAACTTGTTGTCAAGAATCTCTCAGAAGGATCCCCTGCAAATTCTGCATCGATGCAGAGAGATATTGAAGCTTTTGGTCGATCTCTGAAACCAAATAACTTCCCTCATCAAAATTATTCCTTGCTAAACCAAATGCAGGCCATGAAAAATGTGGAGACTGATCTAAGTGATAGGGCCTTGAAAAGAATGAGGCTATCAGACAGCAATACAGGTCTTCAGCAAATTCCTTCCACTGAATCTAGAATTTTAAGCTTCTCTGAGCAGGAATTACAAAGAAGCTTATCATCACAACAAGGAGGAAAGATGCCTCCTCAGGATATTAATGCATATCGTCAAGATGATGCTCAGAGCAGATCTCACAACAATAGCACAAATCCATTTAAGCCTGAGCATACTCAGATTAGTCCTCAGATGGCACCGTCCTGGTTTAATCAGTATGGAACCTTCAAAAATGCGCAGATGTTACAGATGTATGAAGCACACAGAGCTGCCTCCATGAAGGCAACTGATCAACCTTTCACACTTGGAAAGTCTTCCAATGGTTTGCAGACACTTAATTCTATGCAGAAAGTAATACCTGCAGATGCTGATAGAAGTCCGATTGGTAATCTTGGGCCAAGTTCAGCTGCTAGCTCTGCTGCCATTGAAGATTTTTCTTCTCCACAGACGTTGCCATTGAATGTTGGTCAGCATAACCAATTGTTGAAACCCAAGAAGCGGAAACGTGTTACATCTGAACTTATTCCTTGGTACAAAGAAGTTTTACTGGATTCACAGAGCAATCAGACAATTAGGTTCATATTTTGCACAACTTTTATTAAACTCCTTTGCTTGCATACTGCTTTGCTGCTTTCTCAATGCTTTCTGCTATTCCATTTTGTTTTCATTTGGATTGTCTTAGTTCCAGCTTCAGGTTTGATGATATTTGTTAACTTGTCTATCTGCAGCTTGGCAGAGACAGAGTGGGCCAAATCAACTAATAGGCTTGTTGAAAAGGTATCTTGATTGCCTATTGTAATCCACTTTTTAAAATTTTGCTTGCTTCATCAGTTCTGAATGCCCATGTTCTTTTAATAACAGGTTGAAGAAGACATTGGCTTCACTGAAGATGGGCCTCTGAGGCGTAAAGTTAAAAGAAGGCTTATTTTGACCACTCAGCTTATGCAGCAATTATTTCGCGCTCCATCAGCTGCATTTCTTTTTTCAGATGCTAACTCAGAGTATGAGAGTGTGGCTTACTCTGTTTCTAGATTGGCATTGCGGGATGCATGCAACGTTGTCTCTTGCTCAAATGGGGATTCCAATGCACCTCATTTTTGCAAAGCACCGTAAGTTTGCTAGTTGTTGCATGAGATGTTTCAATCAGGTGTACAACTTTGTCTCTCTGTGCCCTAATAGCTTGTTTTATGTATTTTCATAGGCTTCATGAAAAGGCCAGAACACCAGAGAGAAATGATAACCATACGTTTGCCAAAGCTGTAGAAGAGTTCACGGCAAGAGCAAGGATACTGGAGGCTGACTTTTCGAGGTAATGCTTCATGATTGGCTTACACCATTACAATATACGAGTTTGTAGAATTGTACACTAGACCTCTTGTCATTTTACCTTTGGGGGCTGGTGGGAGGGGAAGGAAACTTGTTGGAGCCCCCCCCCCCCCCCCACACACACACCAAAAAAAAAACAAAAAAAAAGTCCCATGAAAATAGAGATGCCTTGCCTTGTGGTAGTTGAATAGGTTAATTTTTCTGCTATAATCAATATTGGAAAAGATAGGTTCAGGTTTTCTAATAGACAATGACTTGCGTTATACAAGATTATCAGATCTTTGGTTGCTTTGGGGTATTCCAGCATGTTTGTTCTCTTCTCTTTCTGGATTATTATCTTGAGCTACATATCTTCTGCAAAGAAATGTCTCATTTTCTTACGACTTGTCCTAGTACTATGAGTATTTTAGAATGTAGCCTGCCAAGTTGCAGAGAAACTACATTTAATGCTAAATTTTAGTCATGGAACTGCAGACTTCAGTTCTGTGATCAACCAAATGTGGTTTTATTGGAAACTCGGGGGCATTGTTTGGATTCTTATATGGTCTTTTTGCTTCTGTTAGCACATTTTGGAATATTTGATGCTAAAGGTCTTTAATCACCATTCCCACTCTGAAAATACAAGGATAGAAGTGCTAAAGCCGAGTAAATGATCCAAAGAAAAGCAAGTAGTAATTGATTTATTTCAGAAAAATTCAACACTGTTATAGTCTTTAACAGCTGCTCCATAATGGTTTTCTGCTAATTCCTCGGCGTCCATTTCATTTCTTACGTGTTACAGTTGTGTTTAGAATCTATCTTCTTTACTAAATCAGTTTATACCTGACAATATACAAGGTAATTCCACATAATATCTCTTTTATTCGTTCTTCTCTGATGCAGACTGGACAAGAGAGCATCAATACTAGACGTGATAGTGGAAGGCCAGGATATTGAAAAGTTCTCTGTCATCTATCGGTTTGCGAAGTTCCATGGTCGGGTGCAATCTGATGGTGTTGAGTCCTCATCTTCATCAGATGCACGTAGCCATAAACCTTTGGCACAGAGATATGTCACTGCACTTCCAATGCCAAAAAATCTTCCTAGTATGGTACAATGTCTTTCACTATGATCACAGATGAATTGATTTCCCCCATGTTCTGGTGGTAAATCTACTAGCTCTACTTCTCTAAGAAGTTATGGTGCTAAATATGCACTGGCACTAGCAACAACAGAAATTGATGGACACTGAATTGTCACCTCAAATGTAATGTAGGCTGTCCAATCTTTTACATGTTGACCACTTATGTCTTATCAAGAAATATGATTCATTTTGTGTACATCTCTTCAAATTTGTAGGGAGGGAGAGAAAGGACCTAGGGGCTTCATTTTTTTCCATCAGTAGAGAAAATATATTAGGAGGTGTTTGTATATAGTTAGTCATCAGTGTTATATGTGTTACACTTTCTCTCACGAATTTGTGAAGGTAATCATAATTGCTTTAGTCAGGTCGGGGATAATTCAGACATCTTGCGGTAAATATCATGCCCAGGCTTTTCCTGAACTCCGAATCATTTGGAGATTTACTAGAAATTTTAGCTGGGAGCTGTCTTGAGAATTTGATCAGCTGTCTCGTGAAATGGACATTCTTAGTACAGCTTCGTTATAATTAGCTCTCTTGTACAGACCTTGTGAGTTACAACAACTTGGGATTTGGCTCAATCTTGGCTTCCTGTTATTGATGTGATGTTAGAGTGTAAATGTAGAAAGATGTTAGCTTGCGAGTTAAATACCCCATCTTCTGATATAGGAGTTACATCTCATAATCTGCTTGGTGAAGCAATTATCCGACTTGTCAAATTGACAATTTGAAATCCAAGATAAAACTTAATCATTGATGACATATCTCTCTGTAAGCCTCCTGTTGTACCTTTGTGTATCTTTCTTTTACTCAGTTGTAATGTTTTCCTGCCAACTAGTTGTGCTAAATCTCTACACCAAGCGAAAGCTGAAAGAAATGGAAATTCATATGGATTATTCTGCCACTTGGAAAGAAGAAGCCTTACCTTCTCTGCTCAAGAAAACAGGAATTATAGAACTGCTAGTCTCTGTATATTTGCTTTCAATTCACAGATTTTGAAGTGCGTTATTTTGTCAAAAGCTTATATAATCATATAGATAGCATCATCTTGTCTGGTTTTCCCTTCCGATAGTTGCTTCAACAAGCAAATGCAGTAATCAGCAATCACTATCCTTCTCCCCCACCCCCAAGTTAATTGCCTCTTTAATTGCCTGGAAGATGGGAATAACACTGCAAGTTGATCTTCTTTGACTGCTCTAGACCCAAATCATATTGACATGTTTACTTAGAATTGAGATGAAAGATGTTTGGTATGGAGATAATTATTTTTGAGAATTTTTCATAAAGCACCATCTTTTAGGTCTAATTAGCCATTTATAGATACCCTTTGCTATATTACGTGTTATAGATATCTTTTATGTTTTTATACAATGTATTTCATGTATTTGAGATGTTGTATTCATTAATACAACCAAAAAAAATAGGCGTAAAAACAGGAATTCCAGCTAAATCTGATATGTATTTAACTGTATTTAAGCGGCTTTAACGTGAAATACAGTAACGTATCTGCGCAGAATCTGGACGGTTAAACTTGTTAAAAACGGAAGGAAATCAAATCACATGATATTCTCCTAAATTAACTCAACGAACTAAAACTAGTACACATTAATCTGTATTTTGCTCAAAGACAGCATCTCAGAAATGTGAATACAGCGAAAAAACAAAGCAACATCTGATCGAACTTCTTCCATTCTTTTTTTTTTTCGATTGATACAAAATTATATACAAAATAAGGTATTCATCCTCTATACATATGGCAAGTTTAACAGTTTTGAGTCATTCTGGCAAGTGGAACGATGAGGGCAATTGCATCGATTTTTCAATTGAGGGAATACTGATAAAGGAGTATGCCTCCTTTAATGATCTGGTTGTTTCAATTTCAAATCAATTGGGTATCGATTTGAGCTCCAAGACCATTAAAATACAATACAAAGTAGAAGGAAATTGCACACCAATGGAAATACATAATGATATGGGTTACAGAGTTTATGTAGAATTGAAAAAAGAGAACAAAGAATTTGGGATGTATCCTTTGTGCATAACAACTATCGAAAAAGATCTTATATCCGGAGGTAGTTTAAATCAAGGTGACATTGTGCAAATAGACGAAGGAGTTCAAAGGTACGATTCCGATACAGATGATACACTGGCTCTAGATTTTGTCAATTCAAGAGAAGCGATTGGAGTGTTCGAACTCCACAAGGATTTGATAATTTCAAAAACTAATCAAAAGGAGGTTATGGCTGGACAAGTTTATAAGGATAAGGCTACATTGAAAGAGGTGATGGAGAATTATGCTATAGCTCAAAGGTTTCAATTCCGGGTTGATAGGTCTAATGCTGTCAGGTTTGCATGTATTTAAATTTTTTTTCCGTTGTATTTTCGATTATTTGTTCGAGCTGTAAGTTTAACGTCGTTGTATTTATGCGTATTTGTGTATTTCATCTAGATGATCACAGATGAAGTAAACATATGTTTGTTTAGGGCATTTAAATACATGTATTCATATGTATTTTACTAGTATAAATACACAACAATGGCTCTAATTATTTTCTTATTATGTCTACTGTGGTATTAAGTGTATGCATATACAAACAAGTGTATTCAGTTGTATTCATTGTATTCAAATACATATAACTATAACAGAATTCAGTAGTATAAAAATTTATATATATAGATGTCAGAATGTATCTATGTCAGATTATATTTGTCTGTATATGAGCTACATTTTTTTGTAAACACTTATGCTAATCAAATGTAAAATAATTAATTCTTTGCAGCTATGCATTATTATGCATTTCAGAAGATTGTGAATGAAGGTTTAAGGCTTCAAGTATTAACAAATCAGAACTATTCAAAGTGAGAGAATTCAATGATAACCATACATGTCCGTTGAAGGACAAGGTGTATGAGCAGCGGCAGGCTAGTAGCAGCCTTATAGGTGGTATGATAAGGCCTAAGCTTACAAACCATAAGAGGAAATACACTCCAAGGGATATTATTGATGATGTGAAATCAGATTTAGGTGTAGATGTTAGCTACATGTTGGCGTGGAGGGCTAAAGAAAAGGTAATGAATTTTCTGAGAGGTGAACCGGCTGATTCATACAAAAAATTACCAGGATACTTATATACATTGGATATGACATATCCAGGTTCCCACATAAGAATGGTAAAATCGCCAAAAAATGAATTCATGTACGTGTATATATCCTTGAATGCCTTTATAAGGGGGTTTGATCATTGTAGACCCATTGTTGTTGTGGATGGAAATCACCTAAAATCTTACTACACCAGGACATTCGTTTCGGCAAGCACGTTGGATGGTGCAGGTGAGTATCTGAATTATAATACAATCTGTTAATATTTTTAAATATTGAAATACATTTTTTAAAAATAATTATACTCAATTGTATTTACAAGTCATATATTGCCACTAGCATATGGTGTTATTGATTCAGAGAACGATGTTGCTTGGACGTGGTTCTTTGAGCAATTCAAGATAGCATACGATGAAAGGGAAAACATGTGCATCGTTTCAGATAGAAATGAGAGTATCATTAAATCTGTATCGAGAGTGTATCCAGATATACCGCATTTTTCTTGTATATGGCATCTATGGAACAACATATATAAGAAATTCAAAAAGAGCCATGCCAAGTTGAGCGAGATATACTTCTCTATGGCAAAAGCATACACACAAGCTGAATTTGACAATCTGATGGAGAAGGTGGAGAAGGTAGATATTAGGGTGAAAGAATACTTAGAGTTAGCTGGTTACGAAAAGTGGACTAGGTTGTATGCACCTGTTAACAGGGGATGGACAATGACGTCAAATATTGCTGAGTCAATCAATGCCGCACTAGTTTCAGCAAGGGAATTGCCAATATACGACTTCCTCGAAAAAGTTAGGAAGATGTTTGGACGTTGGAATTGTAGTAACCGCAAAGAAGCTACACAGACATACACGACGCTTGGAAAAAAATACCAGGAGATGCTGACTTTGAATGAGGAAATGTCTACACGTATGACTGTAAGTTATATTTTAACGTCATTGTTGTATATAGCTTAATTGTTACTGAATTAATGACATGAATCCAACGGAATACAATGATTTTTTAAGTAGAACTACCATTAATACAAATGAATACAACTATATTCAAACTCATAAAAGATATATTTTTCCGTAAATCTGATATGAATAGAACTGAATATAACTAAAAGCATGCTGTAAAAACTATTGGAATACATCAGAATATAACTAACAAAGCTGTATTATATGTAATTTTAATATGTATTGTCAATACGTATGATTCTAATGCTTTTGTTAGAATCCTGTTGCCTAAAGTACAACAGATTAAAACAGTTGATTAATTGAATACAACTGAATACAGTTGAATACATCTTGAATACAAATGCAGTTGAATATATCTGACTACAACTGATTAAAATAGTTGAATTTAATTGAAATTAGTTGAATACAGCTGAATAAAGATGTTGAATAAAGCTGAATATAACAATTGAATACAACTAACTATAGCTGATTAATACAGTTCAATTCAAATGCTTCTAAAGTATGATTCTAATGTTTTTGTTAGCATCCTGTTGCCTAAAGTACAACAGAATTCTGATAAGTTCTGCACTAATAGCAGTTGGTATTGTGCTGGTCTAAATATTTGATGTATTCATCTATATGCAAAAATTTCAGTTGTATGTAACTTATTAATTCAGCATTATATATTTGGTAATTCAGATATATGTGCTCAAAACTTATATTTCTATTTTTAAATATAGGTGGTACCATCAACTGAATACTTACATACAGTTAACGATGGTGGGAGGAATTACACAGTCTGCCTGTTAGAGAGAAAATGTGTTTGTGGGAGGTTCCAAGTTGATGAATTGCCATGCCCACATACTTGGTCTGTATTGAAGAGCAAGTTTCTAATGCCAGAAGAATATTGCTCTAACTATTACAAACCAAATACAATTGTAATGACATATGATTTGCAAGTGTACCCTCTACCGGACAGAAATGACTGGAATATACCAGAACATGTTACAGAGGAGGTTGTACTACCACCCAAATGGAAAAGACCTCTTGGAAGGCCAAAGAAGAAGCGCGATAAAACATTAAGTGAATTGCTGCAACCGAAAAATCAACATTCATGTAGCATATGTGGGCAGGTAGGACATAACAAGCGAACGTGTAGAAATGCTCCACGTAATAAATAGTTAACACTTTGACATGTATTAGTGCTTCAACGATTTGTCAATACTTATGTTAACATTGTCAAGTAATAAATTCTCATTGTCAAGTAATATATTCTGAAATGACTTTCGTGAATAGTTTCTGAATACATATATTTGAAATATTTTTATACGGATAAATACATATGCACTATACAATTGAGTATAACTCAGTATGGATGAATACTAAAAAATACAACTGGATATAGCTGAAGTATTTTTATGAATAATACAGTTGAGTAGCACTGAATGTAAATGAATACATCAAAATACAATTGAATACAACTGAATAATACACTTAAATACAACTAACTACTGCTGAATAAAACAAGTTGAATACAACTGATTACGTAAAACCTGTTTAATACATCTGAAATTGTGTTCTTTAATATGTGTTATCTGAACTTGGAAGATACATCTAAATGGATGCTGCTGAATACAACTGAACTTGACAGTTAAATACAACTGAATACAACTGAATCCAGAAGAAAATACATCTGAATTCTTTTATATAGCCTACCATCAGCATACATAAAGTTTCTGACTTTGACATTAACATGTTCATTAACTAAAACGTGTTCAAGCAAAGTTGCTTGGTATTAACACATACGTGAATCCTGTAAGATAAATATGTATCCAAACTGAAGAATAAGCATGAATACTTATGAACAAATCAGTGAAACAATGATTGAAAAGTTGCAATTGTCATACACGAACACTGTTGATAAAGTGATAAGTTTTTCAAACTAAATACCATTTACACCAAAAACTACTCAAAATAGTATTCATCTTGAAACTACACTCCAAAACTACAATAACCTAAAGCTACTCTAACACTATCTGCATCCTTGAATCTGACTCCGTGATTTGCCTAGCAATTTTTGAAGGTGCTTCATTCTCGCTTATGGCATCAGCGTCTATCTTTCGCATAGCATAGTCCCAGAGGAGAGCACCATATCTTTGACGAAGTAGAGAGGAATCAAATGTTATTTGTGGAATCTCTCCAAGAGTGCTCAGAAACTCTGCGTATGCTGCAACATGCACCCCACAATCCCTAAAAATAATTGATTAAAATAATTAAAAATAATGCGTACAATTAGATTTGTATATAACATACAATAATGATTGTAGACGTGTGATTTTTGACCCTCCCCGAGAATTTTCACATTTTTAGCGTAAATATTTAATTTAGACCTAATATAGCTATTTCAACTATTTTTGATTTCTTTACTTTATTTTCGTCACAAATATGAAAAATTACAAAAAAAAAGGATATATAAATTTTAGTTCATGTATTTCTCATAAACTCTAAAAATACAAAAATAGTACTTTATATTTTTATCTCTATATAAAAACGAAAATTACAAAAAATAATTTCATTAATATTTTGTAGTCTTTTTAATCCTTAAAATACAAAAATAGTACTTTATATTTTTATCTCTATATAAAAAACGAAAATTACAAAAAAAAATAGTTTCATTAATGTTTTGTAGTCATTTTAATCTTGAAAAATATCCAAAAATAGTTTTGTTTTAATTATCACTCTCAGTTTAATAGTTATTTTGTTTACGTGGGACTAATTAAATAGGATCGTGTTTTTATTCTCGGTTGCTGGGAAAGAATAACATTTGGATTCAAAAGATCCATTTTTAGGCCTAATTTTCGGACCTAGCCCAAAACATTTTCAGTCGAGACACACATGAAAACACACGCTAACACATGCCAACACATGCTAACACATGCCAACACATGCTAACACATGCCAGCACATGAACACACACACTCTCTACACTTTACAACTCACACTCCACAAACACACAAAAAACAACACACAAAAGGGATGAAAAGCAAAAAAAAGTGACAGCCATGTCTCCATTTTTGGCCACCCCAAAAAGATCCATAAAATCCCCTCAAATCCATCACCAAATGGAGAAAAAAAGAGGATAGAAAGTTAGCCTATAGAGCTAAAAAGACGGCGGTATACACTCTGTATACACTTGATATACAGTAAATATACATAGGATATACACGATATACATTCTGTACACAAGGAATATACAACGGCAGAAAGAACTAAAAATGGCGTAGACCCCCTCATTCTTGAGAATTCTCTGCCACACAAACACTCATAAATATGGAGAACAATCTCACACCATAAGACTGGAGAGCTATATCCATTTTTTACTTTGATTAGATTTTACTTCAAGAGAAAGAAAAATCGAAACAAAACCGGAGTTGCAATGAGATGCTCTTGTTTGGCCAAGAGGTTCCGATCCCGTTCGTAGTCCGATCCGCGATTCCGAGTATATTGCTTGTTGTTTCTGTTGTTGCTGTTTCGTTGATTTTCCATTCAGTTTCTCATTTCGGTTGCTTACTTGTACCTCCGAACAAAGGCTAAATATAAAGAAAGCTTCTTTTAAGGTCGGTTTCTTCCTTATCCTTTATGTTATTGTTTTAATTATTTGTGAAGATTTGGTTTATACTTTCATGGAATATATCATGTTTACTTTGCTTTTTTCTTGTTATTTGGGTTTAATTGCTCGTGTTTGCAATGTCCTCATAGATTGATATTGAATTACTTTTGAGTATTGTTGTTAGAATGATTTTGTTGTTGGGTATTTCTTGTTTGGGATTGATAACAAAGTTGACTGTGATTAAAGCTTTGATGACATAGGCCATGAGGGAATAATCTGATTTGAGGCCTGATTTAAAGATTGCAATATATAGTTTAACATGGTACAATCCGACTCATTTATCAATTAGGATATTGCTTTTATTATTAGAGATAAGAGGTAGAGTAGAAATCGTAGTCACTTTAGGATCGGCCTTTAATAAAATGAGACGAGCCTCGCCAAATAAAATGCATAAATTGCGAGGTCCTCAATAGATGGTTATTTTAAATGCTTAGATTTCGGGACATGCCGTTTAGCGAATTTTGCGGCCTTCCCAAAATAATAACGCGTTAGTATCTTTAGGCGCGTTTTTAATAATGTTATCTCCCTAAACTCGGGTGCACATTTATGTGACCCAAATCCAAATCTTAACGGAGTCGAAATGTGTCAACAACCACGGGTGCATTGATTGCGACGTAGTTCGAGACGCGTTTTCACGACGTTGCAATTCCTTTAAAAAATAATAATAAAGCGGTAAATAATTAAAATTGCACTATAGTTTTGAACATGTATTAAAATCAGATATTTTAGCCATTACAACAATTTAAGCGACCATGCTAGAACCACGGGATCCGGGGGTGCCTAACACCTTCCCTCGGGTCAACAGAATTCCTTACTTAGAATTTCTGGTTCGCAGACTTCATTTGGAAAGTCGAATATTTTCCTCGAATTGGGATTCAAGATAAACCGATGACTTGGGACACCAAAAGCCAAACCTATCCCAAGTGGCGACTCTGAAATAAATAAACAAATTCCATTTCGAATATTATCACTTAAATTGGAAAAACTACCTTGTGCGTTTATCCCTCGGGGTGGGCGCGCCAAAAGGAGGTGTGATAGCTCTGGCGACTCCGTTGGGGAACGAACCCAGAACGTTTTGTTCAGGGTTCAGAATTCGAGCTTATAATAATTGTTATATCTGGCTTTGTTTATTATCTGATTTTATTACATGTTTGGGCTTAATGTGCTAAATATTGCTTTTACCGCTTTGATATTATCTGAACTGTATATATAAACTTCTACGAAAATCCCTCTCTTCTCTCTCTTGAGGAGTGCACGCTGGTCGTGACTTCTTTCTGTTAGTGTCCTATCCCAAAATAGAACGAGGATTCGGAGGAGTTGCAAAACTGGATGATCTTTTGGTTACCGGTACGCAGTTCCCATCCTCGGCTCGAGTTGTCCGCTCGGGTAAGCCAGGTCTAGAACAAACACCCAGGATAAACCTAGTATAACAAAACCTCATGCCGGATCCCTAGTAGGAACAATTATTTGCATCATGTGTATTTGACTTAGGGGACTCAACACAAGGGTTGGGTCCGTCTCGGACAAGCAACCTGAAATGAAAAGACCCTCCTGCTGCATCCTGTGTGTCTTATGCATTTATTTGCCGCAGACTTGCATGCTGACCGGTTTCTGAAAAAAAAAGAAGAGAAATAGCGGTTAGGGAGTTAATTGTTTATTTTTGAAAAACCCAATGCCCAAATACTGTCGAAACTCTGCCGAAATTTTGAGAAAATGAAAAAAAAAAGTTTTATTAGTTTGTTTTACTAAAAGCAAAGGAAAAATAGAGAAAAAAAAGAGTCGTTGTTCTGTCTTGTTTTCAAAAATAGAAAAAGAAAATAGTTTGTCTTGCCATGAAAAATAAAAATGAAAAAGAGTCTTATTTTTAAAATAGTTTTTTATTTGTTTATGAAAATGCCAAAAATGAAAATGAAAAGAGTCGTGCTTTAAAAGTGGTTTTGTTATTTGCTGCCAAAAATGAAAATAAAAAAAAAGTCTTGTTTTAAAATAGTTCAGTTAATTTGCCCGAACTAAGCATGGTTTGATTCTCACAGGGCGTGAGATACGTAGGCAACCCTCATCGGGTCCAACCTCCCCTTTTGCTAAAATAGCCAAAAAATATGTCAAATTTTAATTTCATCATAAAGAAGTCGGGTGACGCTGTTTTGTCAAAACATAGCCGAATGTTCCCGAAAGGGACGCCGGAAGGCTGACTTTGCATAAACAACCACCTTTGGGTCATTTTTTTAGATTTGGTCCAGTTGACCCACACAACCTTAAAAATCTTCGTCCCCGAGGCGCTGAAAGGCCGTGTTTGCAATATTGAGTTTTCTATTTTGAAAAATAAGAAAAGGTCATAAATATGTCGGGTGACGCTGTTTTGTCAAAACATAGCTGAATGTTCCCGAAAGGGACGCCGGAAGGGTGACTTTGCATAAACAGCCACCTTTGGGTCATTTTTTTTAGATTTTGATCGATTGACCCACACAACCTTAAAATCTTCGTCCTCGAGGTGCTGAAAGGCCGTGTTTGCAATACTAGGTCTTTTATTTTAATTTAAAAGAAAAAAAAATAAGAAGAAAAATTGTCAGTGGGCAAGTGAATGCCGCTTGGATGTGTTGGTCAAAATAAGTCGAGCCAGCTTCGGCAATGTATTAAACCGTTCTTGCCGAGATAGCATTAGAATATCTTTCAGTTGTTGAAAGGCTATTTTCGTAAAAGAACGGACAAGTTTGTAAAAGTGTCATAAAACAGATCCTCCCCGGTCTCAAAATTCATGAAAAATTGGGCAGGGGCCACGTCTGCAAAAAACAACCATTTGGTTGAAAGTGGCAAATAGGGGAAAGAATCTGTCAGTCTGTTTTTTAATTTCTTTTCATTAGAGTATGTGGGTTGTTTAATGTTCAAGTCTGTATCTCGTCTTTCACCAGAGTCTGTTAGTTCGGTCTAAGTTTGTCAGTTTTTTTAAATCATTGTAATCAAAGTGTGTTTTACTGTGAAAAATTGAAAGTTCCAAAATATTTTTTTTTTACCTTGCATTGGGCAGAACTACGCCCGGTCTGATTCATGCAGGGACATGATACATAGTCAATCCACATAAGATTCGACCACCATTAAAAAGTAAAAGGAAAAAAAAAAGAAAAAGAAAAAGAAAAAAAGGGGGAGCACAATTACAAGAAGCTGGAATGACGCACGTAACTGAAGCAAATGCATGATAGAAAGGATTAATTGCCTAGTTGCGTTGCATCCTTAATGTGTGCTTTCTTATCTGTTGAAAACCCTAACGCTAACAGGTTGCTTCCATTTTGTCCTCTTTTAATAATCAGAAAGGTGGTTGGTTGTGATTCTAAAGTAACGCTTCCCTGCAACACAAAGGCAAAAGATAATGGCAGAGAGCAACAGAACTGAGCGGGTTGGTGCTGATGCCCAAAAGAAGTTGGTTGAACAAGACTACGGGTTGGTAGAAGAGGTAAGAATGTTGAGACAGCATGTGACAGACATGTATCAGGCATGGATGACTGGGAAAGCACCACTCCCGCCACCGCCTAGCTTCTTGAACTCTGTCCTTACCCAAGCACCCAACACCATAACAGATGATCCCCCATACTCTCCATCTCAACCCACTTATGATAGCTTTCCTAGCCACACGAGTAGCTCCATAACTCGTCAACGCTACTCCCCTCCCCAACGCTACTTCTCTCCATGGGACTCCCAAAAACATGTTTTACTTTCCCAGTACCCAGCTCCACAAAATGCTTATCCACCCTCACAAGCCTACCGAAAGCCCTCTGGATCAGGTTTCCGGCCCAATCAAGCATTCAAGAAGGAGAGGTTGCTAAAAAAAGAAAAGTCTTTCACCCCTGTTGGAGGATCATATGCCGGTTTGTTCCAAAAGTTGAAGCAATTGGACATGTTGAAGCCGATTCAGATAAAAATGCCAAACCCTCTGTCAAAAAAGCTTGATTTTTCTTGAAGGTGCGCATATTGCTCAGATGCCCCGGGGCATGACATAGAGAAGTGTTGGAAGCTAAAGAAAGCAATTCAGAAGCTTATTGATGCAGGTGACATTGTCATGCAAAATCCAGATGCAACAGACGCTAGCCAAAGTCCGTCGCCTATGGGTAATGAGATGCATATGTCGAATATGACTTGCTTTGAAAAGGAATATGAGAAGTCTTCTGAGATCCTCGGAGGCCCGCGCGTTGCAGAGTTCTCAGTGCTATCAGAGGTGGCTCTTAAGAACGAGCCCGCAAAGGGAACCCAAAAGCAATTTGTTAAGAACAACGAGATGGAAGCTGGTGGAGGTCCCAGTAATGTTGATGCCGAATTCAGTGGCTAAGATGCCGAGCTTGGCAATTGGAAAGACACTCCTTTCTTGGTTGGTTAGGGAGGAGTTTTGGTGGTTCATTTTGTTATCATTTCTGTTGACCGGGTTGTTTGCAGGGTTATAATCCAGATATTGTCTTGTGTCAAACCCTTTTATCCTTCCATTTTGTCATAGTGGTTTGTTTAGTGTTGCCTAGGATTTGTTTTGGGGTTTGTTCCAAGGTCGTACCCCAGTTGTTTTGCTTGTTTCGTTATACGAACCGTTTCACCGCTTGTATAATACAAATTCCGATCTTATGTTACTTTCAGTCATCTTCTTTGTTTAATTCTTTTATCCTTTTTGTCCTTGTTCAAACGCCAATTCTAGTGACATGACATGCATGCAAAGTTTGGGCCTAATCTTAAGAGTTAATTATAAAGCCAGTGGGGGATGATCGGAACACTTAAGGGAAATAGGAACAACTTGAGATTCTTTGAAGCCCGAGCCACGTGAAACTGGGGCAAGCAAAACATAAAGAAAAACCATAAAAGCAAGTGAGAGTATTGCCCAACGGTGTTTTAAAAAATGACAAATGAAAAGGCAAATGTATGGATATGGTTATCAAGTCCGGCACAATCAGAAGATGTGGCGAATATTTAATGGTGTTGTTTGTGCTTGGCATGTTTTAAAGATTGGAATGACGAAGGCATTTTATTCTGCTATCTAAACACTTTATCCTTCGTTAACCCTTTTTGAGCCTTATTGATTTTCTTTCTTACCCCTCGTTCGAAATCAGTAGCAAAGACTAGAAAACACAAGCACGATAGATAAAAAAAAAAGAAAAGAAAAGAAAAGAAAATAATAAGTAAGTGAAAAGAAAACAAAAAAGGAATGTGAACTACGTTCGACCTGATTCCTCAAAGAGGATACGTAGGCGCCTCACGGCTCAGTCATAGTGTAACAAAAAATTAAAAAATCCCCAAGCAAAAAACTGGGGCAAGGGTTGCGCTTGTTGTAAACAAATATGGTTCCGAAGGTTGTAATTTTGAACCCCAAATTGATTTGTTTTTGAGCCTTTAATACCCTTTCTTTCTAGCCTATCCAAAATCCCACATTACGGTCCAAAGAAAGACCTTCTAATCAGTCTTCAAAAGATGACAAGTCAGACAAATGGGAGTTTTACCGGTGAACATAACACTCTGATCCACAGTAGAAAGGACTCTGATCCCCAACAGAAAAGAAATAAAAAGAGAGTCTTATGGGTAACATCCCAATCCCCAGCTGGAAAGTAATACAAATGAGAGAGTCTTATCGGTGAAGATCTTCACGGGCACTATAAGGCGATGAAAGCTGAGAGAAAAACCAAAATGAGAGAGGCTTGATAGTGAAAACCCTTCGAGCACTACAAGTCGAATAAGATTGAGAATCAAATGGGGAATCACCAAATGAAGATCTTGAAAGATGATTGACGGTAGAGGATAGGCCACATGTGCATGTCATGACCATTAGAGTCGGTATCTGCGTTTGATAGGTTTTTATTTATAGTTTCTCTTGTTAAAGAGTCATCTTTTTCCTTTGTCTTTTATTCGGTTCCTGTTTTTTATCTTTCTCATTTCATAGAAAAATTCCCCAGTAGAGTCTGTTTGGTCAGAATAAGTGAGAAATGACTTCAAAATCTGCTATCAGCTTTCCAATTATGCAAGACCAGATCTGATTAGAACATCCAAATGGTCTAAGTCAGGAAGGAACAAGCGCGAGGCCAATGTCAAGAAAGATATCCTAAGCAAAAGGAGATTGACAAAAGGATGGACGAGTGTCAAGAGGGATATCCCCGCCGAAATCAAAGGTTATAGACCTCAAGGCCAAGGCCCGTGGACAAATAAAGAAAGAACAACGCGGGGAACAATGGGCATGATTTGGGAAATTCATATGAGACTAAAAGGTCGTGGAAATGCCAGTTTCCGAGCTATGCCACAAAAAAGAGGGATATCCCTAGCAGAGAAGGTTGTTTTCAGTGACACGAATGAACAAAGAATGTAGTTTATCAGCAAAACATTGCAAAATCCTCAAGGGGAATCAGCTATCATGGAAAAGATACATGGTCAGATGGAAAACAACGTTGAGAGGTTAGTGAATAAGGAATCGAAAATAAGGTCGGAAGTTATTGCCCAAGTTTCAAGATAGCCGAACGACGCAAAACAGGGCAAGTCGTTCTAAGACCAGCATGAATATCATCCCCAGCAAATAATACCATCCCAAGAAAGTTTTGATAGTGAACGCAGAGCAGGGAAGGAGAAAGGGAAAAACCATCCCCAATAGGAGTATCACAACCAACCACCACGTTTTAAACTAACAAATTTTATTTGATTTGAAACAGGTAAAGGAAATGGCATTGATGACGGAAATGCATGCCACAAGGGAGATTATCAAACTGGGGCAGAAAATTTTCCTTTTATTTAGAAAATTTTCTGGAAGTCAGGTACCCATTTGGGGAAGAATAAAGATAACACCAGTCTCAAGGGAAATGGTCTTTGAACCAGTGTTACCCCCAGCATAACAAGTTTTAATGAAGGAAGTTGTTCCCCAACGGACAGAACAAAAGGATGAAACTTGTGCTCGGAAAAAGCAAAAGGCCAGTGTCATTTCCAGCAGCCTTCAGAAGAGTGAAGCACTAGTTTTGAAGGAATCAAAATCCCCCAGCAGTGTTATCCTCGACAGCGTTATCCCCAGCTGATAACATTTTTATCCCCAGCAATGTTGAGAGAAAATAAAAGTTTTGAAGGAAGTAGTTTTGGAAAAAAAAGGGAAGAAAGGAGATTCCCCCAGTAGTATTATCCCCCAACAGGTAAGTAAATAATTCCCCACCAGTGTTTGTCACACCTCCTTTTTCCGCACCCGCGAGGGTACAAGGGAGTTTTTTCCAATTAAAGGACAAACGAATCGGGATTGGTTTATTTATTTCAGAGTCGCCACTTGGGAGATTTAGGGTGTCCCAAGTCACCAATTTTAATCCCGAATCGAGGAAAAGAATGACTCCATATTACAGTCTGCGTACCAGAAATCCGGATAAGGAATTCTATTAACCCGGGAGAAGGTGTTAGGCATTCCCGAGTTCCGTGGTTCTAGCACGGTCGCTCAACTGTTATATTCGGCTTGATTATCTGATTTTATACAAATATGAACTTATGTGCTAATTTTAACTCTTGGCCGTTTTTATTATTATTTTTTACGAGAATTGCAACGTCGTGAAAATATATCTCGAACCATGTTACATCAATGCACCCGTGGTTATCGACATATCTCGACTTTGTTGAGATTTGGATTTGGGTCACATAAATGTGCACCCGTGTTTAAGGAAATTAAATTATTAAGACGCGCCTAAAGCAACTAATGTATTGTTATTTTGGGAAAACCGTAAAATTTGCTAAATGGCCTGTCCCGAATTCTAAGTATTTTAATATATATACATCTAGAGGCCCCCGCAGCTTCTACATTTCTTGTTTGTCGAGGTTCGTCTCACTTTATTATTAAAAGGAATTTACAACGTCATGAAAATGCATCTCGGGCCACGCCACAATCAATGTGCCCGTGACTAGAGACATATTTCGACTCCGTTGAGATTTGGATTTGGGTCACATAAATGTGCACCCGAGTTTAGGGAGATAAGATTATTAGATGTGCGCTTAAAGAGACTATCACGTTATTATTCCGAGAGGGTCGTGAGATTTGCTAAACGACCTGCCTTGGAAACTGAATGCTTCGATATATACATTTAACGAGGGCCCCGCAACTTGTGCGTTTTTATTTGTCGAGGCTCATCTCGTCCTTATTTTAAAAGGATATCCTATAGCAACTACGTTTCTTGTCGCGTTTGTCTCTACTAACTGAAAACAGAGATAGTCCTAGTTAATTACATGCTTGCAGGTTATTTATAGCAGGATTCAAAATGCTTTTACAGAATAGGAAAATGTGGCTATGTGCACGGACAGCTGATCGAACATTATGGGCCCAAATCCAGCTCATGCGAGATGGGCCAGACCTGGGCCACTGTTTATCCGATGCGGGCCTGCTTGGTCTGTTTCGACCTGGGCTCGACCCCCGTGAGGTTGAGGCCGTGAACTTGTTCTTTGTTCTAAAGGCGTGGTTTATCAGTTATAACAGAACAATCCATTAAAGGGAAAAGCAGTTAACTAATGATGGATAGTTTTCATGCATTACTGGACATGCTAATCACAAACACAACTAACTTCTGAGCTACAGCCTGCTGCATTGTCGAATTTTTATCCAACAGCCTACACACACAATTGGATGTCAAGTTACCATACATTGACAGTTACTATTTGTGAAAGCTAATTCCAGTATCCGAGCAAAAATGTAAACTATTATTCATCACATAACATTCTATGTACAGGCTATGCATAAAATAAACGGTCTTCAACTCTTCTCTTTGTATTCATACTCAACTTCAAGTTACATTGACAATATTAGTCGTGTACCTGGATGTTTGAACAATAAGCAGGAGAAGAAGAAAGGTGTCAGCAACGGGCAACCAAACAGCAACAACACAGCCACAACAACCAGCAACAATAATCAACCACAATTATGAAGCCCACAAGTGATAGGGCACCAAGCAGAAAGTCCCAGAAACAGAGTGGAAAACAACCGAGAAAAACCAGAATGTTCAAAGCAAATAGCCACAGCAATACAGTAGTCACACACAGCTCGACAAATAACCAACAATAATTGGCAAAGACAACTTGGCCAACTTAAACTCTTATGCAGTTTTCAGACAGTGTTTTTGTTACAATGTTCTGAGATTTCTTTTTGTTTTCTTTCTTTCAGCTTTTTTTCAACTTAAAACTTCTCTGAAGACTAAAAAATGTCCGGCCCCCCTTTTAAGTTCTGAAAACACCCTATTTATAAGCTAATCCAGGTCAGCCAAGCTGTCCGGATCCCTGTAAGTATTAATCTGCCCATACCTCTTAACTCCCCATGCCTAAGGGCATCTTTCTTGAAAGTAAACTTATCAGCCCCCATGCCTGTCCTATTGCTTTAGTCAAGAGTTATGGGTCTAGTTAATTATTCATTTAATTCCCAAACTCTTATGTCTTGTTCCCCATTGACATTAATTTAATCCTATTTCAGTACCCTATTTGTCAGCTCACTTAAACTAAGCTTTTTCTGTTCTTTTCAAACCCCAGACTACCCCTGTTAATTCTTGGTTATTACTGTACTAACCCTCTGCAACAATGGGGCATTTTGAACTTCTGAAAGTTTAAAATCGAAGCTGCCCTAGACTGAATCTTTCAGTTGTTTTGTAATGCAGTTATAAGCTAAATTCAGGGCATGTCGAGCATCCAATTAACAATCAACAGGTTCATTCACTTACGTAAAGTTGTATGAATTAGAAAATTTGAACATTCAATCGTAGGAAACTAATCGACGACGTTTATTGAGTCGACTATACTAATTATAATAGGTAATAATCAGTCGTTCATATAAACAACACGTACAGGGACCCAAAGGGCTTCAGACAACTTTTGTTCAATTACTGGGAACCTATATGGATTATTTATGCGACGACCATCCTAATCGAACATGTATGTCACAGAATACATTCAAAACACACACAGAAAACCAACGACCAAATAAAGGGCCTTACAAAGATGGAAGGAATTAAGAAAAATACTAGAAAATACCAAACAAACACAACGACACATGCTGGCAATCCTCAAACAGTATTCAAATAAAACAGAAAAGAAAAGAAAAACTTACTGAAAATTTTAACAAAAGTCAAACCAGGTCCGAATCAGATTTGGCCTTTTGAAGCCGAACAAACTTTAATCGGGGTGTTCTCAATCGAGAACACCCTGATTAAGGTCTATTAGACCTAAAACCCTCTATGAAACAGGTCAGATTCCCCAGGTTCTGGTGTTCTAGGGTTTGGATCTTCAGATTTGAGATTCTAGGAGTTGTGGGTAGATTCGGACCAAACCAAGCTTGGTTTGGTCACGAGGGAGGTCAGGGGAGTGTCTGGTACGAATATGGTGTGGTTTGGTGTAGGTCAGAGTTCGACTCGAATCTTCTAATGAAGATTCGAGAAACTAGGGACTGATTCGAAGCACAAGGATAGCAGATCCATGTTCAGGGCAGTGAGGTGGTCCTAGGGTGTTAAGGAGGTGGTCACCGGCGTCCATGCCGCCGGGTTCAAGTGAAAGGGAAAAGGGGCGGCGTTAGGGTTTCATAGGGTTCAGGGTTTGGTGAAGAAGACGAGTGAAGAGGGGTTAGGATAGGGGCGTGGGGTATGATAGAGGGCTTATATACGGAAGGGGAAGATAAATCGGAGCCGTTAGATCAAGTGATCTGAACGGCTTGGATCTATTGGTGATGGACGAAACGGGGTCGTTTGGTATAGAAACGGGGTCGTTTGGGTTTAAGTGAGGGGTTGGGTTGAATCGGCTAAACAGGTCGGGTTACGGGTGCGGATGTGGACCGTTGGATGAGTGTGATTGAACGACTCAGATCAGACGCCTTATGCGGCGTCGTTTCGGGATGTACCAGGGCAGGCCTGGTTTGGACCGGATCCTTGGGTTGGTTTTGGGCCTCACTTTGGGGCCCAATCCGATTTTCCCCACTTTTCTTTTTGATTAACAAAATTTAAAAATAAAATTCCTAAATAAATTGTAAAAATTAAAATTACATTAAAAACAAAATTACACACATATTGGTTAACATTTATAACAACTAACACACATTTTAACATTAAATATAAATCACTCAATGACAAGACATATATTTTTTGTTGATTTTCTTTTTCTTTTTGGAGTAACTTTCGTGAAGCAAAAATCACGTGCTTACAGTGTTATCCCCAGCAGTTTCGAGGGAAGACAACACGAGTTTTTAAGGAAAGCAGTTCTGTAAGAAGGTAATTCAGGAAGAAGGAAATGGTTCACGCATAGGAGACGCACTTCCTAAATTAAGATTTCATTCATAAGAGATGCACTTCCTAGTTTAAAATCATTAAAGTTTCACCCATAGGAGACGCACTTCCTAAGTTTATTTTTACCCCTAGGATACGCACTTCCTAAGTTTATTTTTACCCATAGGAGATGCACTTCCTAAGTTTATTTTCATGCATGGGAGACGCACTTCCTAAATTAAGATTTCATGCATAAGAGACGCACTTCCTAGTTTAAAATCATTAAAGTTTTACCCATAGGAGACGCACTTCCTAAGTTTATTTTTACCCATAGGAGACGCACTTCCTAAGTTTATTTTACCCATAGGAGACGCACTTCCTAAGTTTATCTTTCCCCTAGGAGACGCACTTCCTAAGTTTATTTTACCCCTAGGAGACGCACTTCCTAAGTTTATCTTTCTCCTAGGAGACGCACTTCCTAAATTTATTTTACCCATAGGAGACACACTTCCTAAGTTTATCTTTACTCCTAGGAGACACACTTCCTACGTTTATTTTTACCCATAGGATATGCACTTCCTAAGTTTATCTTTACCCCTAGGAGACGCACTTCCTAAGTTTATTTTTACCCATAGGAGACGCACTTCCTAAGTTTATTTTACCCCTAGAAGACGCACTTCCTAAGTTTATCTTTCCCCTAGGAGACGCACTTCCTAAGTTTATTTTACCCTTAGGAGACGCACTTCCTAAGTTTATCTTTCCCCTAGGAGACGCACTTCCTAAGTTTATTTTGCCCATAGGAGACGCACTTCCTAAGTTTATCTTTACCCCTAGGAGACGCACTTCCTAAGTTTATTTTTACACATAGGAGATGCACTTCCTAAAAGTTTGTTTTCATCATAGGAGACGCACTTCCTAAATCAATAGTTTAGTCATAGGAGATGCACTTCCTAGTTTTAGTCACTAAAGTTTTCACCCCCAGGAGACACACTTCTTAGTCTTGGTCATTTAAATTCACCCCTAAGAGACGCGCTTCCTAGTTTATTTCATTCAGGTTCTATTTTAGCAGACGCATTTGGTAGTCAAAGTTTTTTGGTTTTACTCGTAGGAGACGCACATCCTAGTCTAGTCTTTAGTTTACGCTTATCATTGCATCAGTAGTATCAGTGGCTTACAATTTTGCTAATGACTCACAAATCTTCCTAGTGCAAACAAGTGTAGGAAATTTTGTTTGTTTTGGTTGTAGGATCCCGCCCTGAGAGCGGAGGGTTACAACAAAAAATCCTAGCGTTCAATCCAAGTTAGAAGTAGCAGAAGCTCGCCTCAAGAATTCGAGTCGACAGAATTTAGTCACAATAAAGAAAAATATAGAAAAAAGAAGAAGAAGAGAAAGGCGAGAAGTCAATCCAAAAATGCAGAAGTTGATGAAAGATGGGGTTGCTCAAGATATGGCCAAGGTCACAAGCATTGCAAGGCTGGTCCTGATCCGGAGAGCCGAATAAAGAAAAACGAGTTGGCACCTGCAGCTAACCAGCGTCAAGGTTCAAATCTAAAGTCTGCATGAAGCACCATTTAAGACTCGAGACCAAGGTTCAGAGGACTTATAGATAGGAATTTTGTAACTAGTAGTTGATAGGCTTAGTTGGTTTTTTTTTCATTTTGATTTTGATGTAATAACAGGACCACGGACCGGAACCTCGACAGAATGGCACCTCGATCGGCTCTTCACTTCGGTACACTCCATATTCTCACTCACTTCCGAACTACACGTGGCCTGATTCCTTTATAGCCAAGGATATGTAGGCAGCTCAGATACCAGGGCTCGGTCACATTCCCTTCCTTTTCTTTAGTTTTAGTCTCTCCGAATAAGGGTCGGGTCAAAACATGTCTAGTCGTTCTTTGTCGGAAAACTCTTCGTGTTTCCAGTCAAAGAGGGGCAGTTGTAGACGTGTGATTTTTGACCCTCCCCGAGAATTTTCACATTTTTAGCGTAAATATTTAATTTAGGCCTAATATAGCTATTTCAACTATTTTTGACTTCTTTACTTTATTTTCGTCACAAAAATAAAAATTACAAAAAAAGGATATATAAATTTTAGTTCATGTATTTCTCATAAACTCTAAAAATACAAAAATAGTACTTTATATTTTTATCTCTATATAAAAACAAAAATTACAAAAAATAATTTCATTAATATTTTGTAGTCTTTTTAATCCTTAAAAATGCAAAAATAGTACTTTATATTTTTATCTCTATGTAAAAAACGAAAATACAAAAAAAAAATAGTTTCATTGATGTTTTGTAGTCATTTTAATCTTGAAAAATATCCAAAAATAGTTTTATTTTAATTATCACTCTCAGTTTAATAGTTATTTTGCTTATGTGGGACTAATTAAATAGGATCGTGTTTTTATTCTCAGTTGCGGGGAAAGAATAACATTTGGATTCAAAAGATCCATTTTTAGGCCTAATTCTCGGACCTAGCCCAAAACATTTTCAGTCGAGACACACATAAAAACACATGCTAACACATGCCAACACATGCTAGCACATGAACACACACACTCTCTACACTTTACAACTCATACTCCACAAACACACAAAAAACAACACACAAAAGGGATGAAAAGCAAAAAGAGTGACAGCCATGTCTCCATTTTTGGCCACCCCAAAAATAGCCATAAAATCCCCTCAAATTCATCACCAAAGGGAGAAAAAAAGAGGATAGAAAGTTAGCCTCTAGAGCTAAAAAGACGGCGGTATACACTCTGTATACACTGGATATACAGTAAATATACATAGGATATACACGATATACATTCTGCACACAAGGAATATACAGCGGCAGAAAGAACTAAAAATGGCGTAGACCCCCTCATTCTTGAGAATTCTCTGCCACACAAACACTCATAAATATGGAGAACAATCTCACACCATAAGACTGGAGAGCTATATCCATTTTTCACTTTGATTAGATTTTACTTCAAGAGGAAGAAAAATCGAAACAAAATCAGAGTTGCAATGAGATGCTCTTGTTTGGCCAAGAGGTTCCGATCCCGTTCGTAGTCCGATCCGCGATTCCGAGTATATTGCTCGTTGTTTCTGTTGTTGCTGTTTCGTTGATTTTCCATTCAGTTTCTCATTTCGGTTGCTTACTTGTACCTCCGAACAAAGACTAAATATAAAGAAAGCTTCTTTTAAGGTCGGTTTCTTCCTTATCCTTTATGTTATTGTTTTAATTATTTGTGAAGATTTGATTTATACTTTCATGGAATATATCATGTTTACTTTGCTTTTTTCTTGTTATTTGGGTTTAATTGCTCGTGTTTGCAATGTCCTCATAGATTGATATTGAATTACTTTTGAGTATTGTTGTTAGAATGATTTTGTTGTTGGATATTTCTTGTTTGGGATTGATAACAAAGTTGACTGTGATTAAAGCTTTGATGAAATAGGCCATGAGGGAATAATCTGATTTGAGGCCTGATTTAAAGATTGCAATATATAGTTTAACATGGTACAATCCGACTCATTTATCAATTAGGATATTGCTTTTATTATTAGAGACAAGAGGTAGAGTAGAAATCATAGTCACTTTAGGATCGGCCTTTAATAAAATGAGACGAGTCTCGCCAAATAAAATGCATAAATTGCGGGGCCCTCAATAGATGGTTATTTTAAATGCTTAGATTTCGGGACATGCCGTTTAGCGAATTTTGCGGCCTTCCTAAAATAATAACGCGTTAGTATCTTTAGGCGCGTATTTAATAATGTTATCTCCCTAAACTCGGGTGCACATTTATGTGACCCAAATCCAAATCTTAACGGAGTCGAAATGTGTCAACAACCACGGGTGCATTGATTGCGACGTAGTTCGAGACGTGTTTTCACGACGTTGCAATTCCTTTAAAAAATAATAATAAAGCGGTAACTAATTAAAATTGCACTATAGTTTTGAAAATGTATTAAAATCAGATATTTTAGCCATTACAACAATTTAAGCGACCGTGCTAGAACTACGGGATCCGAGAGTGCCTAACACCTTCCCTCGGGTCAACAGAATTCCTTACTTAGAATTTCTGGTTCGCAGACTTCATTTGGAAAGTCGAATATTTTCCTCGAATTGGGATTCAAGATAAATCGGTGACTTGGGACACCAAAATCCAAACCTATCCCAAGTGGCGATTCTGAAATAAATAAACAAATCTCATTTCGAATATTGTCACTTAAATTGGAAAAACTCCCTTGTGCGTTTATCCCTCGGGGTGGGCGCGCCAAAAGGAGGTGTGACTATGATGCTTGAATACTTACATGCTACCAACTTTCTGTTGAGGCAGATCTAAAATGAAAAAAACTTCAAAAGGATCATTATGTGACTTGTCAGTGTATGCTGAGTAAGTAGACCAGTCTATGCCTTGACTATCTCTGTAAAAGCCACTGATTGATAGATATAGAGGTACAAGCTTAGCTAGCTTATCAATCTGAGAAACTACATAAGCATCATGACCTGCAGATCTGTACGAGTCATACACTTTGATACATCTCTCCTTGAATGAGACAACAGCCAATACCCAGTGTAGTTTGTCCTTCAAGTTGACTGGTATCATGACATTATCCACAGTATGCCAAGGTACATTTGCATGCAATCTGTAGCCTCTTATGTACTCACATACCACATCCTCTTCTTTGGCTACATTAGCATTACTATTTGTATCAACATACCTGTCGAATATTTCAGCGATTCTTGTCTTGAATATACAATCAATAGTTGTATACTTGAAGTTGCTTGTTTGATTGTACTTTCCCTTCTTTCTCAAATAGTAGAATATGACGTCAATATGCTATACACAAAGTTAAGTACATGGTGTGAGTTCAATTAATCAAACTATTAAAGAATATAGCTGAATACAGAGAAATACATATGAAAAATACAGTTGAATACAACAGATTGTATGTGAATAAAACTGTTGACTACAACTGACTATAGCTTACTACATCTGATTAAAACAATTGAAAACAACTGAATATAGCTGAATAATAATGAATAATACAATTGATTACTTATGATTTAAAGACTTCAATATGACTGTCTACAGTTAAATACTGTCGCACCTCCTTTTTGCCGCGCCCGCGGGGGCGCGTGGGGAGTTTTCTCCAATTAAAGGACAGTCGAAACGAGATTTATTTAGTTATTTCAGAGTCGCCACCTGGGAATTTTAAGGCGTCCCAAGTCACCAATTTCAATCCCTGAATCGAGGAGAATATGACTCTGTTTATTATTCTGCGAACCAGAAATCCTGAGTAAGGAATTTTGTTAATCCGGAAGAAGGTGTTAGGCATTTCCGAATTCCGTGGTTCTAGCACGGTCGCTTAACTGTTTTTATTATTGGCTTAATTATCTTGATTTTTATTAAATATATTGATGTTACATGATTTTACTACCGCTTATACTTACTGTGATTGAGGACCCTTCTTTGAATCGAATTACGCGTACGTATATTCGTGTTATAAATTTTAAAAAATGCGGAATTGTGTCACGCGTACGTGTACACGATAACTTTTGGTAATATATTTATTAAACAATCATTTTTTCGAAATTGTGTCGAATCAAGTATATTTGTTTTTCTTGAATAGTGAACCGTACATCTCGATTTTTTTTTATGAAATTGATTTAACGCCTTTGGAAAAATCCTTTTATTAAATATTCGCTCGAAATAGCGCGTACGCATAATCCGAATTTTTGCTTTTAAAATATAATCAGGGTACGCGAACGTATCCCTAATTGCGCAAAATATTTGTAATGGTATTATGGAGTTTCCACAAAATGTTTGTTATATCACGAGAAATCTCCTTTTAAGATACCTTTTAATTCTTGAAAAAAGAATCCACAATTTATTAAATGCTGCCCGTTGATTATAATTTCCGAATATAAGTTATATTCATTCCAACTATTCAAATTCAAAGGACAGAATAAAAATATGATTAATACTATTTTTTAAACAAATATGACATATATATATATGCCAAAGAATAAATTGCATATGAAACTGAAAATAAATGATTCATAAAGGAAGGAAATATTTTCCGAGAATTTTCATTATTTACTTAATGCAAATTCTATTTATAATTATCATTGATGTAAAGTGTGGCAATTTATGCTTGTACATCTCTTTTCATTCCCATATACTTGCTTTTAATCTAATAGGCCTAATTATTTGGTCAATTTGTTTTATGAAGGTAGATAGGCATCGAATTTATAGGAAAGGAATTATTATACAAGTTAATTCAACAAAGTTACCTTACATGCAACCTAACTGTTTGGCGTAAACATTCATAACGTTTTAACGTCATGACGAGCTATACCAACTTACTTTACTCATATGATTATACCTGTCATCATACCATATAATAACTTATACCAATCTAAACAAAATCATATTTGTTACAAGATATTCTACTAATGTAACTTCTTAATCTTTACATTTAGCTAATGGTATTATGGGATGTAATCAATGGCCCATTTTTATGCCTTACTCCCTGTTTTGACAATTCACATATACCTATACCAATGAGATTTCGGAATGGCTAACATTATTACAAAGCTTTATATGAATTTCAAAATAAGACAATTAACTCATAGCTATCAAATTGAATTCACTACTAGTTAACTAACATGAAACGGAAAAAATGAAATTTAAACTAATGAACTTGGACAATTGGAAACAGAATTGCAATTCAGGCTTCATGGATTTGTCATGTTGAATCTCTTTTTGACATAAAATTCAAAAGATAAGTACCTGGAAATGAAGGTAGAAGAAGTAAATTTCAGCAGTAACAGCAGTACCAAAATACTGGCAGAATATCAGTATTCCCACAAATTTGAGCAATAACAAGACCCGAAGAACCCAGATGCACAGTGACAGCACTTTTGGGAAGTTTCAGATTTTTAACTGAACAATGATATTGAACAAATCCGGAAAGATTTAATGAAGAGAATGATATTTCTGATTCTGAGACTTGGAACAAAACAGACTAAAAAATTTCAATTTTTAAACACAGAATCAACTTCAATACTAACTTCCGATGTTGAATTCTGTTTTAATGTTTCTGTTTTCCTTTCTTTCTATCTTCCTTTTCAGATTTCTGTTTCTGCTTGATTTTTTTCTCTTTCAATCTCCTAAAATCTGCCTTAAGCTCTATCTCTCTATCTGAAAAACCTCCAAAAACTCTTCTTAAAGTCTGTTTTTAAACTCTCTCTAAGCTCTTTTTTTTTTTCTTCTTCTGGAAAACTCCTTTTTCCCCTCTTAAAACTCCTTTTTTTCCTCTTAAAACTCCTTCCTTTCTGTCTGTACAGGGCTGGTTGCACCTTTGTAATGGTGGATGGACCCTTTATCCCTTTAAAAATTAGAAAGTTTCCATTAAAAACTACTTTTTAATACTTTATATGATCCTAATCTGATTTTCAGCAGCCCCATTATCCCTTGTTTCCCATTAGTATCTTAAATTATAGCCACTAACATTACATTATAATACACTAGCACTAACACCCTGTTTTTTACTGTTTCATTCCCAGAAATGCCCCTGAAATCCTGATGTTATTACTGAAAAATCAGAACCTACTGCAAAAGAGATTCTAAAATCTGTATAAACTTAATTATCCTTCTGATTTACAGCTATAACCAATCCTATTAACCTCCTAACACAATTGTATTTGACCAACTTTGTAAACTTGAATTCAAACTTGACATTACAACAATATTACACTGAATTCAGAACTAACATCATAACAATATATTACTGAAATTATCATAACAATTCAGACTGGACTTAACATTGAACCAAAATCAAACACACACAGGATCATTGTCAATACTGACAATGCCCTGAAACTTTAATGTTCAGACAATAACATATATACAACACTTATTTTGACAGATTCATATAAACCAGGATGATTTAACTGACGAGTATTAGTTAAAAATGATTATCTACAATATCTGTCAACAAACAGTGCATAAATAGAAACAGATTGTTTCAATCAGTGTGGTCATGAATGAGAATTCATAATATAACTAATCGACGAACTTAATCGAGTCGATTACACACATTGTAACTAAGCACAATCAACAGAAACAATTCACATTTAAAATCAAGTAGACGGGTAGGAGACAGTATGATAATAAAAGATGGGAAAATTACACAGACTAAAACAAACACAAAAATACATGTATAATACACAAAATAAATAGAAAAAATACCTTTGAATCTTCAATTTTATTCCGACTCGAACTCAACTTGGATTTCGGATTTTTTGTTTGAAATCAAACTGACCTTAGTCGAAGTATTTTCCACTGAAAATACTTCGACTAAGGTCGATTAAACCTCAATCTTCATCATAATCTGAACCGAATCCGGAAGTTTGGTATTTTTAGGGTTCTTAAAAACTCGATTTGGGATTTAACCATTTCTGGTCAGATTCGAGAAGAACCAAACATGACACAATGGTGAGGGTAGCCTAGGGGTCATTTGGTGTTAGTTTGAAACGGATCTGAGTTCATCTTTGTTTGGTCCGAATCTTCAAAAGAAGATTCGAGAAGTTCAGAGCTGATTCGAACCAAACTAACTTCAGATCCATAACAAGGCATGCTAGGGGGTACTATGGTGTTAACTAGGGGTTGTTTGGTTTAGATCTAAACTCGGCTTGAATCTTCAAATGAAGATTCGAGAACCTTCAGGAAGATTCGAGCCCAACGGATAACATATTTGGATAGAGGAGGTTCAGGGGGTTCTAGGGTGTTATTTTGGTGACCGGCGGCGTTGATGCCGCCGGGTTTCAGACGGTGGAATCCTAGGGCGGCTAGGGTTAGGAGTGGGGGTTTGGGGAACGATGATGAACAGTGTAGGAGGGAGGGTGTTCAGTTAGGGGCCGGGGTAAGGGCTTGGGATTTATATAGGGGTGGGTGGATTGATATCGTCCGTCCGATCAAGTAAGATGAATGGCCAGGATCAATCCACTAATCCAAACGACGTCGTTTGGTTTAACGTTGGGGTCGGACTGAGTCGGGTCACTGGGTCGGGTAAGGATCACGGGTTAGGGTGATGAGATCTCAGCCGTTGGATGGATTGAATCCAACGGCCCTTGACGAGAGGTGACCAAACGTCGTCGTTTGGTTCTGGCTTTGAATTGGACCGGACAGGCTGTTTTGGATTGGGCTGGGCTGGGGGGGGGGAATTAATTCACTTGGGCCTGGATTTTAATCCAGGTCCAATTTCCTTTCACAATTTATATATATTTTCTAATTTTATTTAAATTATAAAAAATCCTAATAAAAATTATAAAACAATTTTTAACCTTACACAAAAATATTAATTACTTCATAACAATTATTTAACACATAGTCAAAACATTAATCATACAGTGGGATATTTAAAATAGAACTAACGCATATTTTTTTTATTTTATTCAAATTATCTCTTAAATGCATAATTAAATCCTATATGCATGCAACATGTATTTTATTTTATTTTTCATTTTATCATGACAAAGTAAACATTTACGGACATAAACAAATATTTAACACCACGCAAATTCAGAAATTACACAGTAAAAGAAATTTATTTTATTTTTGATTTATTTTGGAGTAGTTTTTCGTAAGGCAAAAATCACGTGCTCACAGCTGCCCCTCTTTGTGCGGAAACTCGAAGAGTTTTCGTGCAAAGATAAAGTGAGCGGATACGAGCGATTTTTGCCCGTTCGAATACTCCGTGGGAAGCATTTTTAGAAAGATTTGACCGAACCTCTGCTTCAAAGGTTTCCTACATATCCTTGGCTATAAAGGAATCAGGTCAATGTAGTTCGGGAATTTTTTGGTAGCTGGGACTACCATGGGACTGTGATGTTACTGCTGCTTCGTGCTGTTTTTACTGCTTGCTGACCTCCTTATTACACCTTACTTTAAAGGAAATACAAAAATTAAACTAGACTATGGTACATGAATTATAAAAATCTTATCTAGATCATGCCCTTGCGTTTCTTGTTGTCTTGATATCTTGGTGACTCTTGGGCATTTGGCTTATTCCGTATTCCTTTTGGAACTCTTGTTGTTTCTTGCTGGGGATTCTGTTGGACTCCTCTGCTTTATTGATTCTAAGTGTGCTCCTTTCTCATATGAGTGGGCTTTTGGTTTCAACACTTCAATTGCATTCCCTTGTTCTTCAGGTGGGTGCCTTGATTGCTTATTTTCTTTCTTCATCCTCATTCTCCAGGTGGACGCCTGACTCCTTCAATTCTTTATCCTCATTTTCCAGGTGGACGCCTGACTTCTTTAATTCTCATCCTCATTCTCCAGGTGGACGCCTGACTTCTTCAATTTTTCATCCTCATTTTCCAGGTGGACGCCTGAATTCTTCAATTCTTTATCCTCATTCTCCAGGTGGACGCCTGACTTCTTCAATTCTCATCCTCATTCTCCAGGTGGACGCCTGACTTCTTCTTTTCTTCATCCTCATTCTCCAGGTGGACGCCTGACTTCTTCTTTTCTCATCCTCATTCTCCAGGTGGACGCCTGACTTCTTTAATTCTCATCCTCATTCTCCAGGTGAACGCCTGACTTCTTTAATTCTTCATCCTCATTCTCCAGGTGGACGCCTGACTTCTTTAATTCTCATCCTCATTCTCCAGGTGGACGCCTGACTTCTCTAATTCTCATCCTCATTCTCCAGGTGGACGCCTGACTTCTTTAACTCTTCATCCTCATTCTCCAGGTGGACGCCTGACTTCTTTAATTCTCATCCTCATTCTCCAGGTGGACGCCTGACTTCTCTAATTCTCATCCTCATTCTCCAGGTGGACGCCTGACTTCTTCAATTCTCATCCTCATTCTCCAGGTGGACGCCTGACTTCTTTAATTCTCATCCTCATTCTCCAGGTGGACGCCTGACTTCTTTAATTCTCGTCCTCATTCTCCAGGTGGACGCCTGACTTCTCTAATTCTCATCCTCATTCTCCAGGTGAACGCCTGACTTCTTTAATTCTCATCCTCATTCTCCAGGTGGACGCCTGACTTCTTTAATTCTCGTCCTCATTCTCCAGGTGGACGCCTGACTTCTTTAATTCTCATCCTCATTCTCCAGGTGGACGCCTGACTTCTTTAATTCTCATCCTCATTCTCCAGGTGGACGCCTGACTTCTCTAATTCTCATCCTCATTCTCCAGGTGGACGCCTGACTTCTCTAATTCTCATCCTCATTCTCCAGGTGGACGCCTGACTTCTCTAATTCTCATCCTCATTCTCCAGGTGGACGCCTGAATTCTTTAACTCTTCGTCCTCATTCTCCAGGTGGACGACTGACTTCTTTAATTCTCATCCTCATTCTCCAGGTGGACGCCTGACTTCTTTTATTCTCATCCTCATTCTCCAGGTGGACGCCTGACTTCTTTTATTCTCATCCTCATTCTCCAGGTGGACGTCTGACTTCTTTAATTCTCATCCTCATTCTCCAGGTGGACGCCTGACTTCTTTAATTCTCATCCTCATTCTCCAGGTGGACGCCTGACTTCTTTAATTCTTCATCCTCATTCTTCAGGTGGACGCCTGACTTCTTTAATTCTCATCCTCATTCTCCAGGTGGACGCCTGACTTCTTTAATTCTCATCCTCATTCTCCAGGTGGACGCCTGACTTCTTTAATTCTCATCCTCATTCTCCAGGTGGACGCCTGACTTCTTTAATTCTCATCCTCATTCTCCAGGTGGACGCCTGACTTCTTTAATTCTCATCCTCATTCTCCAGGTGGACGCCTGACTTCTTTAATTCTCATCCTCATTCTCCAGGTGGACGCCTGACTTCTTCTTTTCTCATCCTCATTCTTCAGGTGGACGCCTGACTTCTCTAATTCTCATCCTCATTCTCCAGGTGGACGCCTGACTTCTTTAACTCTTCATCCTCATTCTCCAGGTGGACGCCTGACTTCTTTAATTCTCATCCTCATTCTCCAGGTGGACGCCTGACTTCTTTAACTCTTCATCCTCATTCTCCAGGTGGACGCCTGACTTCTTTAATTCTCATCCTCATTCTCCAGGTGGACGCCTGACTTCTTTAATTCTCATCCTCATTCTCCAGGTGGACGCCTGACTTCTTTAATTCTCATCCTCATTCTCCAGGTGGACGCCTGACTTCTTTAATTCTCATCCTCATTCTCCAGGTGGACGCCTGACTTCTTTAATTCTCATCCTCATTCTCCAGGTGGACGCCTGACTTCTTTAATTCTTCATCCTCATTCTCCAGGTGGACGCCTGACTTCTTTAATTCTCATCCTCATTCTCCAGGTGGACGCCTGACTTCTTTAATTCTCATCCTCATTCTCCAGGTGGACGCCTGACTTCTTTAATTCTCATCCTCATTCTCCAGGTGGACGCCTGACTTCTTTAATTCTCATCCTCATTCTCCAGGTGGACGCCTGACTTCTTTAATTCTCGTCTTCATTCTCCAGGTGGACGCCTAACTTCTTTAATTCTCATCCTCATTCTCCAGGTGGACGCCTGACTTCTTTAATTCTCATCCTCATTCTCCAGGTGGACGCCTGACTTCTTTAATTCTCATCCTCATTCTCCAGGTGGACGCCTGACTTCTTTAACTCTTCATCCTCATTCTCCAGGTGGACGCCTGACTTCTTTAATTCTCATCCTCATTCTCCAGGTGGACGCCTGACTTCTTTAACTCTTCATCCTCATTCTCCAGGTGGACGCCTGACTTCTTTAATTCTCATCCTCATTCTCCAGGTGGACGCCTGACTTCTTTAATTCTTATCCAGGTATTTCCTGACACAAATATTGTATTTGCCCCTGTTTTAAATCAAAGAAAACTTCGTTAGTTTAAAGCAGGGTGGTTCACTGGGGTATTCTTGCCGATGGTGATACTTCTCATCATTTCTCTTTGTTGCTCTGGAATGGTTGAAAAGACTGACTGTTTTGTCCTTGTAATTGATTCTTGACTATAGGATTCTCCTCTGTATGCTTTCCTTCGAACCCTTTTAACTGTAATCATATGTCCCTTCTGACTTTGCTGATCCACTTTTGACTTCACCTTTCTTACACTCATATCTTTTATCTCCTACCTTTCGTGGCTGTATTTTGTAACCTTGATTCTTGGTAGTATACTTTGACATTCCTTCTTATTTGTTTGGAATATAACTTATCTCAAAGCTTTTTAGAAAGTAAGATTATTAGTAACGAAATACGCTGATTTCGACAATCATAGAATGAAAAGAAAAATCCAAGTTTGGATGACTGTTGGAAAAGGAATAAAGGACTTATCTGATTGGAATTACTGGCACCAATGATCAGGGTATGCATTTTGGATTAATCAACCCAGTCTTTTGATCAATCTCCTTTCAATTGTCTCATTTTTGTTTTTGCCAAAATTTCCATAACCCAACTTCATTTTTCATTTCACAGACCTGTTGGACTTGCAACGTCTCAAAGAGTTTTTGCCGATAAACTTTCCTCATTTGTTCATTTCTTACTTCCTTTTCGCCTTAGGGTGCCTATGAAGGTTTTCACCAATAAGACTCTCTCCTTTTACTTTTCTCTCAACTTCCGTCGCCTTATGGTGCCCGTGTGGGTTTTCACCTATAAGACTCTCTCATTTTTACTTTCTTTTCTTGTTTGTACCAGAGTATTATGAACCATCTTCATTTGCTTGACTCAGCATTTTTCTAAGATTGGTCGAAAGGTCTTTCTGGTATGGGGTTAGAAATGGAAAAGGTATTAAAAGCTAAACAGTTTTGGTATGTGTTTAAAATTACAACTCTTGGAATCTTTTTCTTATTTCCAATACAATTCTTGCCCCAGTTCCTTGATTGGGGTCGCTTGATGTTTCTTTTTGTGCACATTTTATGTATATTGTGCACCCTATGACCGAGCCGTGAAGCGCCTACGTATCCTTCTTTGAGGAATCAGGTCAAACGTAGTTCACCTGATGATAGTGATTTTTTTTTATTTGATTTTCATTGATTCCAAGAGAGGGTAGGAAAGAAACAAGTATGGCTCAAAGGGGGGAAACAAAGGGTATAGTGTTTGGATAGCAGAATAAATTGCCTTTGTCATTCCAATCTTCGAAATAATGCTAAATACAAACATTCAAAAATTTTATGCATAATATCTCTTTACCGCGTCAGAATTGATCGCCATATCTATGCATTTGCCTTCAATATCTTTTAAACATAGTGCACCATTCGATAATACTCTGGTCACAATGAATGGTCCTTGCCAATTCGGGGCAAATTTGCCTTTTGCTTCAACCTGATGTGGAAAAATACGTTTCAGCACATGCTGACCTACTTCAAACTTCCGGGGACGCACCTTTTTGTTGTATGCTCTTTCTATTCTTCTTTGATATAATTGACCATGGCATACTGCGGTCAATCGTTTTTCATCAATCAAGTTTAACTGTTCCAGACGGGTTTTGACCCATTCATCATCATCAATCTTTGCTTCGGCGATGATCCGAAGGGAAGGAATCTCAACTTCTGCAGGAATTACTGCTTCAGTGCCATATACCAACAAATAAGGAGTGGCTCCTACTGAAGTGCGAACAGTAGTGCGGTATCCCAATAATGCAAATGGTAATTTTTCATGCCATTGTTTTGAACCTTCTACCATTTTCCGAAGTATCTTCTTTATGTTTTTGTTGGCTGCTTCTACTGCTCCATTCGCCTTGGGCCGATATGGGGTAGAGTTGCGATGTGTAATCTTAAACTGTTGACATACTTCCTTCATTAAGTTGCTGTTAAGATTAGCACCGTTATCTGTGATGATCACCTTCGGGATTCCGAATCGACATATGATATTTGAGTGGACAAAATCGACCACAGCTTTCTTGGTCACTGATTTGAATGTCTTGGCCTCAACCCATTTGGTAAAATAATCAATAGCTACCAGAATGAACCTGTGTCCATTGGATGCTGCCGGCTCAATTGGTCCAATCACATCCATGCCCCAGGCAACGAAGGGCCATGGTGCCGACATTGTGTGCAACTCGGATGGTGGAGAATGAATCAAATCTCCGTGTATTTGGCATTGATGACACTTGCGCACAAAACTGATACAATCTCGCTCCATGGTAAGCCAATAGTAACCGGCTCGGAGGATTTTCTTTGCCAATACATATCCACTCATGTGGGGTCCGCAAACTCCTGAATGTACTTCAGACATGACAGCTGCAGCTTGTCTGGCATCTATGCATCTTAATAATCCAAGATCTGGTGTTCTTTTATACAAAACTCCTCCGCTTAAGAAGAATCCATTTGCCAATCGCCTAATGGTCCTCTTTTGATCTCCTGTGGCTTGTGCGGGATATATCCCCATCCTGATATACTCCTTGATGTCGTGGAACCATGGTTCACCATCAAATTCTTCTTCAACCATATTGCAATAAGCGTGCTGATCGTGGACTTGAATATGTATTGGATCTACATAAGCTTTGTCCGGATGGTGCAACATTGATGCTAGGGTAGCCAATGCATCGGCAACCTCATTATGGATTCTTGGAATATGTTGGAATTCCACTGATTGAAACCGCTGACAAAGATCATGTAGACATTGTCGGTATGGTATGAGCTTCAAGTCTCGGGTTTCCCATTCTCCTTGAATTTGATGTACCAAAAGATCCGAATCTCCCATGACTAAGATTTCTCGGATACCCATGTCTGCAGCTAGCCTTAACCCCAAAATGCAAGCTTCATATTCAGCCATATTATTGGTGCAATAAAATCGTAATTGAGCCGTAACAGGATAGTGATGCCCTGTTTCAGAAATGATTACAGCTCCTATTCCGACTCCTTTCATGTTAGCGGCTCCATCAAAGAAAAGTTTCCAGCCAGGTTTTTCAATTTGCTCCACCTCGTCGATATGCATTGTTTCTTCACCAGGAAAATAAGTCTTCAACGGCTCATATTCCTCATCGACCGGGTTTTCGGCTAAATGATCGGCCAGTGCTTGAGCCTTCATTGCAGTTCGAGTCACATAGATGATGTCGAATTCTGTGAGCAATATCTGCCACTTTGCAAGTCTTCCCGTTGGCATAGGCTTTTGAAAAATGTATTTCAATGGATCCAACCGAGAAATGAGGTAAGTAGTGTAGGATGACAAATAGTGTTTCAATTTTTGAGCTACCCATGTTAGGGCGCAACATGTCTTTTCCAGATGAGTATACTTAACCTCATAAGCTGTGAACTTCTTGCTAAGGTAGTAGATGGCCTGTTCTTTTCTGCCAGTGAGGTCATGTTGCCCCAATACACAACCAAATGAATTTTCCAAAACCGTCAAGTAAAGAATCAAAGGTCTTCCTGGCTCTGGCGGGACCAACACGGGTGGGTTTGACAAGTACCCTTTTATTTTATCGAACGCTTCTTGACACTCATTGGTCCATTTGACTGCAGCATCCTTTTTTAACAATTTGAAAATTGGCTCACAGGTTGATGTGAGCTGAGCAATAAACCTGCTGATGTAATTTAACCTTCCCAACAAACTCATTACTTCAGTTTTGTTCCTGGGAGGTGGAAATTCTTGGATGGCTTTGATTTTTGATGGGTCTAGCTCGATGCCTCGTCGACTGACTATGAATCCCAGCAACTTTCCGGATGGAACTCCAAATGCGCATTTGGCAGGGTTAAGCTTGAGGTTGTACCTGCGAAGTCTTAAGAAGAACTTCCTCAAATCCCCAACGTGGTTGGCCTGATGCTTTGATTTTATGATCACATCATCCACGTATACCTCAATTTCCTTGTGTATCATATCATGAAACACTGTGGTCATTGCTCTCATATAGGTTGCTCCGGCGTTCTTTAGACCGAATGGCATTACCCGGTAGCAATAAGTTCCCCATGGTGTGATGAATGCCGTCTTTTCTGCATCTTCTTCATCCATTAGAATTTGATGATACCCGGCATAACAATCCACGAAAGACCCTATATCATGCTTGGCACAATTGTCGATCAAAATATGGATATTGGGTAATGGGAAATTATCCTTTGGACTTGCTTTGTTGAGATTGCGATAGTCGACGCATACTCTAATTTTGCCATCTTTCTTTGGTACAGGAACGACATTAGCCAACCAAACAGGATATCGAGTGACTCGAATGACCTTTGCTTCCAATTGTTTGGTGATTTCTTCCTTAATTCTCATACTCATATCAGGCTTGAATTTTCTCAGCTTCTGCTTGACAGGAGGCACCGTTGGATCGGTGGGCAATTTGTGGACCACTAAATCAGTGCTCAAGCCCGGCATGTCGTCATACGACCATGCAAAAACATCTTTGAATTCTATGAGTGCTTTAATTAACTCTTCTCGGATCTTTGGTTCGAGATGGACACTTATTTTAGTTTCCCGGACATTACTCGTGTCCCCTATATTGACGTCCTCGGTATCACTCAAGTTAGGTTTGATTTTTTCCTCAAAGTGAATTAACTCTTTACTAATCTCTTCAAAAACCTCATCTTCATCATATTCTGATTCATAATCACAATATATTTCTTGAATTATTACTTCGGAACCAGATTGATTTTTAAGACTGGGCTGAGGATTCCTCATGCATGCCATATCACTAGAGCCAGCGTAAAAAGAACTGTACAGAAAAGAAGAAAAAGAAAAGAAAGCTATTAGGAATGATAATAAAAAGGAAACTGCTTTTTATTGGATAATGAAAGATAACAAGGTTTTGCACACTTCAAACCAACTGTAAGATAAACTTTGGGATTACAACCTTGAAATAACCCAAACAAACTGAAAGAAAATCAAAATAAACTACCAAGACTCCTTTCGAATTGGGAGAGGAGTGGCTTTCCAATTATTGAGCTTTGTTTCTGGCCCAACGAATTGAACTTCTGCGTTGCTACACCCTTCTCCGCTTTCCAACATATTCACATCACTAAACAATTTCTCGAACCTTTCAATTAATTCCTCTTCAGGATTGACCCGGGATTTAGGAATTGTTGTTATCGGGCGATTTTTAGCACTGGTCTTGACAAAAGACTTTGACAGATGTGGTACTGGTTTTGGAAGAACCCATGCTCGGTGTTTCAACTTCCTGGCCCTTATCACGTCATTGGCGGTGGGTATGAACCCTAAACCGAATGTTCCCCAGTTCTCGGGGAGAGATACTGGTTGTACAATTCCTTGCAGAGATAAGCCCAGACCTTTGCCGGGTATAAAGCCATTCTTTAACATTTCATAAGCTACCATGACTGATGCAGAGGATATCTTTGGATTCGGAAGGTATTTCCCTTCTGGAATTTTCTCTACTGACACCGTGTCGGACACTTGGTATACCCATGGTCCTTGGTCAATTTCTGTTCCCTCGACCGGTACAATGGTACTGTTGTGAGCATTTAAACTTTCTTCTCCATGCACGACTATTTCTTGATGATCCCATTCAAACTTGACAGCCTGATGTAGTGTTGACGGGACTGCTTTAGCAGCATGGATCCATGGTCGACCCAACAACAAGTTGTAAGAAACAGATATGTCCAACACTTGGAATTCCATTGTGAATTCAACTGGCCCTATAGTTAGTTCCAACACTATGTCGCCAAATGAATCTCTGCTTCCACCGTCAAACCCTCGTACGCAGATACTATTCTTCTGGATCCTTTCCTCTTTAATTTTTAATTTGTTTAAAGTAGAGAGAGGGCATATGTTTGCACTTGACCCATTGTCAACCAATACCCGGGTTACTACGGAGTTTTCACATTTCACGGTGAGGTAAAGAGCTCTGTTGTGCTCGGTACCTTCCACAGGCAATTCATCATCAGCAAATGTAATTCTGTTTGTCTCAAAGATTCTGTTGGCTATTCTTCCCAAATGATTTACAGAGATTTTTTCAGGAACATGAGCCTCATTCAGGATTTTCATCAAAGCCAGACGGTGCTCCTCTGAATGGATCAGTAATGACAACAATGAAATTTGAGCGGGCGTCTTCTTCAATTGATCCACAACAGAATAATCATGGAGTTTCATTTTTCTTAAAAACTCTTCCGCCTCTTCTTCCGTCACAGCTCTCTTTATTGGTGTTGGATTATTTTTAGTTTTTCTCAGCTCTTCGGGAGTAAAACATCTTTCCGAACGAGTCAAGCCTTGCACCTCACACACTTCTTCCTTGATTTCTTTGCCCTTGTACATTACAGTCACCCGTTCATAGTTCCATGGGATGGCTTTGTTGTTGATGATCGGCAACTGGATTACAGGTGCAATAATAACCCGATCTGTACGTGCTCCTTCCACGAATATAATGGGTTTGTTAGCAACCCCTGGTACTACCACTTTCGGCCTTTCTTGTTTTGCGGCAACTTTGCTCGATGATGCCTCATCGACTATCATAGACGGTTCATCACCATTTTTGTTCTGCTTAGACACCGGCTTCTCCTCCATTAACTGCTTATCTGGCTTGGTTTCATGAGTCTTGATCATCATGATAGTTTGTGACAGCTTCTTTGTCTCTCCATCGGCTTGTATGATTTCTATCATATTAGCCTCTTGATGGGCTGGCATTGGATTTCTATTGATATTTGGGGCTTCGGGGGTTTGAACCTCGATTTTATTAGTATCAATCAGCTCTTGTATTGCATTTTTCAAATGCCAACATTTCTCCGTATCATGGCCTGGTGCACCGGAGCAATATTCACAGCTAATGGTGTAATCCAGATTCTTTGGAGGAGGATTGGGTAGCTTGGATTGTATTGGTCTCAGCATGTCTAGCTGTCTCAGCCTGTGGAACAGACTAGTGTAAGACTCTCCCAATGGAGTGTAAGTTTTCTTTTTCTGTTCCCTTTCTCCCCTGAATGCTGGCCTAGGCCTGAAACCTGGTCCGGGATAGGCTCGTGGGTAAGTATTTGGTGTGACAGGAGCACGCCAATTGGTGTGAACAGGTGGCTGATTGTATGCTTGAGCATGGTTAATGGCAAAATGAGGCTCTGAAGGGTGATAGTAGTGTTGGGACGAATCATGGTGGTAAGCTGATTGGCGAGGTCGCTGTTGATTATAGTAAAGCGGTGAACCTCTGGGTCCCGGCCAAATTCCTGAATCAACTACGGCTGCTTCCTCCCTCTTCTTTCTTCCGATTCCTCCTACCCCGCCTTGAATAGCTTGAGTAGTTGCCTTAATTGCTGAATAGCTCATGATTTTATTTGTCTTGAGGCCTTCTTCCACCATACCTCCCATCTTCACTACCTCGTTGAATGATTTTCCAACCGCTGAAACCAAGTGGGCATAGTAAGTTGGTTCCAAGGCTTGGAGGAAGTAGTCTACCATTTCGCTCTCCTTCATAGGAGGATCCACTCTTGCTGCCTGTTCTCTCCACCGAAAACCATACTCTCTGAAACTTTCATTGTGTTTCTTCTCAAATTTGGTCAAAGATAATCGATCTGGGATGATTTCCAGATTGTATTGGAAATGGTATGCGAATGCCTGTGCCAGGTCATCCCAGGTGTACCATCTTCCATGGTCCTGGCGTGTATACCACTCCAAAGCTGATCCGCTTAGACTTTGACTGAAGTAAGCCATCAATAATTCATCCTTTCCCCCAGCTCCTCGCATCTTGCTACAGAAACCCCTTAAGTGGGCTACTGGGTCGCCGTGCCCGCTGTATAGGTCAAATTTGGGCATCTTGAAGCCAACTGGCAATTGTACATTAGGGAATAAGCATAAATCTTTGTATGCTACACTGACTTGCCCACCTAATCCCCGCATGTCTCGGAACGATTGTTCTAGACTTTTGACCTTCCTGAACATCTCTTCTTGTTCAACATTTTTGGCTGGCTTGTCAATTTCGGTTGGGAGATCAAACCGAGGAGCAGTTGAATTGATTTCGGAGGCTTTGAAGGTAGGCTCCGAGGGGTAATATTGGTTGTCCTGGGCCTGGAATGTAGGCTCACTAGGAGATTTGTGAAATGTAGCAGGGGGAGGTGCTACGAAAATAGGAGTCATAGGTGGAGGAAAGTACAGAACTGGTTTTGTAGGTGGAGACTGTGGTGTTTGAGAGGTGGTGCCTCGGTAGTGCTGATAAATGGGGAAACTTGGGGATAATTCAGTGGTGATATTATCCTGAGTTTGGGTCATTGATGGAGCAGGGTTATTTGGGTAAGATGGGGGTAACTGTCCTGTAGACCAAGCTTGGTACATCTCAGCCATTTGCTGCTTGAGCTTAAACATCTCTTCTTTCATTTTCCCGACATCCATCTCTTCTATCTCCATACCTGTGTCAACATCTGGGATAGACATACTTTCGGGTATTGGTCCTTTTGATCTTGTGTGATAGTGATAATATGCCAGTATACTCTTTAGAGAAACTAACTGCTTGAATTCTGGAAATGAACAAATTTGTTAGTTTTGCGAGTTTAACACATATATAATCACACGTTGAGATGCAATGCTCATAGACAAATAATCCCTTTCTATTATGCATTTGCCCGGCTGCTTGTGTCATCCCAGCCTTCTTGAAATTTTTATTCATTTTTATTTATTATATATATCTTTTATCGTGGTGGTCGAATCTGAGAGATTGCCTACGTATCATGCTCTTACATGAATCAGACCTTGCGTAGTTCGGACCAAAGGCAATCACTTTTATTCATTACACAAAGATGGAATTACATTTGAAAACTTTAAGAAAATGGCTTGAAAACACACACACTTAAATCAAAATAAAAGATACAATTCTTAACATCTCACAACGTGCCCCACTTTCCACTTTTGTTGTCAAATATTGGATTATCTGCTCAATGTGGGGCTTGACCTGGATGGCCTCCCAGCGTACGATACATCCTTTCCAACTCCATTGCTAGATGACGAGCAAAAGTGGGCGCATGCTCTGTAAACCTTTCATAATCCATTCCTTGGCAGTTTACATAACTTTGAGATGTGAAGACTGCCAGGTCGTGGATTTGTGCCCTGAAACCTTGGAGACGTTGGTCTTGGTCTTGCAATTGCTGCTGACGAGTGGTGGCTATATCTCTGACACGGTTTTCACGATCTAGAGCTGATTCTAACAGAGCTCGGAGTCTGGCCTGCTCTAATCTTGCTTGCGATCTTTCCCTGTCGAGGTCTGCTTGTTGATGCTCTCTTTTGCATCTTCTTGCCTCTTCTAATTGTGCACGAAGCTGGTCTTCTGATCGCATCCAATAGTCTTTTTCCTTCTTGAATTGGGCCTTGTCTTTTTCGGATTGCCTATCTTGGCGTTCTTTGTTATCTCTGGCTTCTTCGTTTAATTGTTAGATCCTTTCTTTTGCCTTGCTCAATTCCCTTTCATTTTCCGCAAGAATGGAATCATAATCTTGCATTTTTTTCAAAGAGATTGGCGATGGTTTTTTGATCCTTCCAGCTCCTCTTTGGTGTTTCAGAAACTCTTTTCATTTTTTGGAATCGAGCATGAAGATTTTCATTCTCACAAGCTAGACTCTTCTTCTCGCCTTCGGCTTCTTGTGCTTGCAAATCTTTCTCCAAACTGAGGCTTCTCAGATTTTCTTTTAGGGCATGGATAGTTGCTTTGTACCCTTTTTCCTTTTCTCCCCAGATCAACCGCTCTTGGATTTTATCATTGAAGTTTTGAACATGGGGTCTTTTTGTTGGCCTTCTTAGCTCAGGCTCTGGTACATCATCCACGCGAGACCGTTTTTCAAACCACCTTGCATATCCAGGATTTATCTCACCCTTTGTAGTGTCTGGGACTTGAGTATCACTTTTCAAGTATCGACATCCATTCCACATCTGCTGAAGTAGAGCCTCGGGAATAGTGGCTTCTGGGTGTAATTCGATTACTTGCATACTCAAATCTTCATCATCAGGAACTACTTGATATCTCCCTAGTTGCCTTAAGACTCTTAGTGGCGCATACGGCTGAATGCTTCTCAATCCCAATAGTAGTAGATAACTATTTGAGGTTGACATGTGTATTACTTCCCTCATCGGGAGCCATCCCAAAGTCCATTCAATCTGATTTGCCGTTAAAGCCTTTAGATGAGATACCCATGCTTCTATTCCTTCTGGAGCCTGATAATTTTTTGTTCTTTCCTCATAGCTCTCGATGCAATTATCATTGTTTGACCCATACTGTATGATCTTGGGCTGTTGTTGGAGATGCTCCATCCACCCACATTTGCAACAAAATTTTGCATCCTTCGAAGACCTTTGCTCCTGATTTACATAAAGTTAAAGCCCGATAAATATCTGATAGAATGATGGGGACAAGGGTGTGATTTTCTTTGGTCGTGAGGATTTGCACAACTTTCGCGGTGCGAATATCAATTGTTCGCTCTTTGTTTGGAAAGACCATGACTCCTAGAAAAGCTACCATGAAAGCAAAGCGACGGTGAATCTGCCAAGTGTCTTTGTTTTGCTTATTGGTAAGGCCTTTCTCATGAATTTCGAACCTATCTGACTTTCCGAACCTTGAATACAAAAAGTTGAAGGAACAACATCCATTGACGACATTGCTTTTCCTGACTTGACTGCTGATGTTCAGAAGACCGAAGAATCGATGTACCGAAGGAGCCTTTGTGAATATCAAGCTTTGATTTCTTAAACTTCCGTCAAAACCAACATAGCCAGCTATCTCTTCTAATGTAGGAGTAAGCTCGAAGTCAGAGAAACGAAAAACATTGTGAACAGGATCCCAGAAAGTTACCAACGCCGTAATCAGATCATCACGAGGTTCAACTTTCATAATGTCCGTGAGATTTCCCAAATGCTTGACGACCCATTTTTGACCGTCTTCGCCTAAATCATACCACCACATTTGAAGCTGACATAGAAGTTCCTCTGTACTTGTGGATGAGGGGCTTTGTGTGGTGCTCATTTTGTATCTGAAATTTAATTTTAATAAAGTCAAAATTCATTTTGGGAATTTTATACTAAAAATCATTTTCGAATTTTTTTTTTTTATTATTTATTGAATATCTTTATTTCAAAATTTAAAACTATATTTTTTTTTGAAATTTTTTTAAAACAACTCATTTTATTCCTTTCTTCTTACCATGATTTTATTTAAGCTGGTCAACAAGCATGTTCGAGGCAAATGAATGCACAAGTAGCAAGTAGGATGCATCATGATGGTCTTTTTATTTCGGGTTCACCTGTCCTAGACAGACCCAACCCCTGTGTTGAGTCTCCAAGGCCAAATGTACATGATGCAAATATACGTTCCTACTAGGGATCTGGTACATGGCTGAGTTATTCTAAGTGTAAAACCTTAGGTTGATTGTTCTAAACCTGGCTTACCCAAACGGACAGTTTGAGCCGAAGCGGGGGCAACGTACCGGGAGCACGAAAGTCTGTCCGGCCTAGTTACTTGTCCCAACTCCGTCTTATTTGGTATGACTCTAACAGAAAGGTGGGTCACGCGCACGTGTACACCATAAATTCAGAAGACTCAGAAAGAAGGGGGTTTCGTAGCAGTTGTATATATTCACAATTCAAATAATATTAAAGCGGTAAACAGCAACATTTAGCATATTAGCATATAAACAGTTGAAAATCTCATAGTAAATAAAGCCAATTAACACAGATATTTTAAGCTCGAATTCTTTAAACCCTGAACCAATGGTTCTGGGTTACAGTTTACCTATAGTCCCCAGCAGAGTCGCCAGAGCTGTCGCACCTCCTTTTTGCCGCGCCCGCGGGGCGCGTGGGGAGTTTTCTCCAATTAAAGGACAGTCGAAACGGGATTTATTTAGTTATTTCAGAGTCGCCACCTGGGAATTTTAAGGCGTCCCAAGTCACCAATTTCAATCCCTGAATCGAGGAGAATATGACTCTGTTTATTATTCTGCGAACCAGAAATCCTGAGTAAGGAATTTTGTTAATCCGGAAGAAGGTGTTAGGCATTTCCGAATTCCGTGGTTCTAGCACGGTCGCTTAACTGTTTTTATTATTGGCTTAATTATCTTGATTTTTATTAAATATATTGATGTTACATGATTTTACTACCGCTTATACTTACTGTGATTGAGGACCCTTCTTTGAATCGAATTACGCGTACGTATATTCGTGTTATAAATTTTAAAAAATGCGGAATTGTGTCACGCGTACGTGTACACGATAACTTTTGGTAATATATTTATTAAACAATCATTTTTTCGAAATTGTGTCGAATCAAGAATATTTGTTTTTCTTGAATAGTGAACCGTACATCTCGGTTTTTTTTATGAAATTGATTTAACGCCTTTGGAAAAATCCTTTTATTAAATATTCGCTCGAAATTGCGCGTACGCATAATCCGAATTTTTGCTTTTAAAATATAATCAGGGTACGCAAACGTATCCCTAATTGCGCAAAATATTTGTAATGATATTATGGAGTTTCCACAAAATGTTTGTTATATCACGAGAAATCTCCTTTTAAGATACCTTTTAATTCTTGAAAAAAGAATCCACAATTTATTAAATGCTGCCCGTTGATTATAATTTCCGAATATAAGTTATATTCATTCCAACTATTCAAATTCAAAGGACAGAATAAAAATATGATTAATACTATTTTTTAAACAAATATGACATATATATATATATATATATATGCCAAAGAATAAATTGCATATGAAACTGAAAATAAATGATTCATAAAGGAAGGAAATATTTTCCGAGAATTTTCATTATTTACTTAATGCAAATTCTATTTATAATTATCATTGATGTAAAGTGTGGCAATTTATGCTTGTACATCTCTTTTCATTCCCATATACTTGCTTTTAATCTAATAGGCCTAATTATTTGGTCAATTTGTTTTATGAAGGTAGATAGGCATCGAATTTATAGGAAAGGAATTATTATACAAGTTAATTCAACAAAATTACCTTACATGCAACCTAACTGTTTGGCGTAAACATTCATAACGTTTTAACGTCATGACGAGCTATACCAACTTACTTTACTCATATGATTATACCTGTCATCATACCATATAATAACTTATACCAATCTAAACAAAATCATATTTGTTACAAGATATTCTACTAATGTAACTTCTTAATCTTTACATTTAGCTAATGGTATTATGGGATGTAATCAATGGCCCATTTTTATGCCTTACTCCCTGTTTTGACAATTCACATATATCCTATACCAATGAGATTTCGGAATGGCTAACATTATTACAAAACTTTATATGAATTTCAAAATAAGACAATTTAACTCATAGCTATCAAATTGAATTCACTACTAGTTAACTAACATGAAACGGAAAAAATGAAATTTAAACTAATGAACTTGGACAATTGGAAACAGAATTGCAATTCAGGCTTCATGGATTTGTCATGTTGAATCTCTTTTTGACATAAAATTCAAAAGATAAGTACCTGGAAATGAAGGTAGAAGAAGTAAATTTCAGCAGTAACAGCAGTACCAAAATACTGGCAGAATATCAGTATTCCCACAAATTTGAGCAATAACAAGACCCGAAGAACCCAGATGCACAGTGACAGCACTTTTGGGAAGTTTCAGATTTTTAACTGAACAATGATATTGAACAAATCCGGACATATTTAATGAAGAGAATGATATTTCTGATTCTGAGAGTTGGAACAAAACAGACTAAAAAAATTCAATTTTTAAACATAGAATCAACTTCAATACTAACTTCCGATGTTGAATTCTGTTTTAATGTTTCTGTTTTCCTTTCTTTCTATCTTCCTTTTCAGATTTCTGTTTCTGCTTGATTTTTTTCTCTTTCAATCTCCTAAAATCTGCCTTAAGCTCTATCTCTCTGTCTGAAAAACCTCCAAAAACTCTTCTTAAAGTCTGTTTTTAAACTCTCTCTAAGCTCTTTTTTTTTCTGGAAAACTCCTTTTTCCCCTCTTAAAACTCCTTTTTTTTCCTCTTAAAACTCCTTCCTTTTTGTCTGTACAGGGCTGGTTGCACCTTTGTAATGGTGGATGGACCCTTTATCCCTTTAAAAATTAGAAAGTTTCCATTAAAAACTACTTTTTAATACTTTATATGATCCTAATCTGATTTTCAGCAGCCCCATTATCCCTTGTTTCCCATTAGTATCTTAAATTATAGCCACTAACATTACATTATAATACACTAGCACTAACACCCTGTTTTTTACTGTTTCATTCCCAGAAATGCCCCTGAAATCCTGATGTTATTACTGAAAAATCATAACCTACTGCAAAACAGATTCTAAAATTTGTATAAACTTAATTATCCTTCTGATTTACAGCTATAACCAATCCTATTAACCTCCTAACACAATTGTATTTGACCAACTTTGTAAACTTGAATTCAAACTTGACATTACAGCAATATTACACTGAATTCAGAACTAACATCATAACAACATATTACTGAAATTATCATAACAATTCAGACTGGACTTAACATTGAACCAAGATCAAACACACACAGGATCATTGTCAATACTGACAATGCCCTGAAACTTTAATGTTCAGACAATAACATATATACAACACTTATTTTGACAGATTCATATAAACCAGGATGATTTAACTGACGAGTATTAGTTAAAAATGATTATCTACAATATCTGTCAACAAACAGTGCATAAATAGAAACAGATTGTTTCAATCAGTGTGGTCATGAATGAGAATTCATAATATAACTAATCGACGAACTTAATCGAGTCGATTACACACATTGTAACTAAGCACAATCAACAGAAACAATTCACATTTAAAATCAAGTAGACGGGTAGGAGACAGTATGATAATAAAAGATGGGAAAATTACACAGACTAAAACAAACACAAAAATACATGTATAATACACAAAATAAATAGAAAAAATACCTTTGAATCTTCAATTTTATTCCGACTCGAACTCAACTTGGATTTCGGATTTTTGTTTGAAATCAAACAGACCTTAGTCGAAGTATTTTCCACTGAAAATACTTCGACTAAGGTCGATTAAACCTCAATCTTCATTTAATATGAACGGAATTCAAAAGTTTGGTATTTTTAGGGTTTCAGGTTCTTGGATCTTAAATCCGATCATCTCCGGGCAGATTCGAAGGGAACCAAACATGATACAAGGGTGAGGGTAGCCTAGGGGTCATTTGGTGTTAGTTTGAAACGGATCTGAGTTTGTTCTTGTTTGGTCCGAATCTTCAAAAGAAGATTCGAGAAGTTCAGAACTGATTCGAGCCAAACTAACTTCAGATCCATAACAAGGCATGCTAGGGGGTACTATGGTGTTAACTAGGGGTTGTTTGGTTTAGATCTAAACTCGGCTCGAATCTTCAAATGAAGATTCGAGAACCTTCAGGAAGATTCGAGCCCAACGGATAACATATTTGGATAGAGGAGGTTCAGGGGGTTCTAGGGTGTTATTTTGGTGAACCGGCGGCGTTGATGCCGCCGGGTTTCAGGCGGTGGAATCCTAGGGCGGCTAGGGTTAGGAGTGGGGGTTTGGGGGATGATGATGAACAGTGTAGGAGGGGGGGGGTGTTCAGTTAGGGGCCGGGGTAAGGGCTTGGGATTTATATAGGGGTGGGGTGGATTGATATCGTCTGTCCGATCAAGTAAGATGAATGGCCAGGATCAATCCACTAATCCAAACGACGTCGTTTGGTTTAACGTTGGGGTCGGACTGAGTCGGGTCACTGGGTCGGGTAAGGATCACGGGTTAGGGTGATAAGATCTCAGCCGTTGGATGGATTGAATCCAACGGCCCTTGACGAGAGGTGACCAAACGTCGTCGTTTGGTTCTGGCTTTGAATTGGACCGGACAGGCTGTTTTGGATTGGGCTGGGGGGGGGGAAATTAATTCACTTGGGTCTGGATTTTAATCCAGGTCCAATTTCCTTTCACAATTTATATATATTTTCTAATTTTATTTAAATTATAAAAAATCCTAATAAAAATTATAAAACAATTTTTAACCTTACACAAAAATATTAATTACTTCATAACAATTATTTAACACATAGTCAAAACATTAATCACACAGTGGGATATTTAAAATAGAACTAACGCATATTTTTTTATTTTATTCAAATTATCTTTTAAAATGCATAATTAAATCCTATATGCATGCAACATGTATTTTATTTTATTTTTCATTTTATCATGACAAAGTAAACATTTACGGACATAAACAAATATTTAACACCACGCAAATTCAGAAATTACACAGTAAAAGAAATTTATTTTATTTTTGATTTATTTTGGAGTAGTTTTTCGTAAGGCAAAAATCACGTGCTCACAAATACTACTGAATACAGAGAAATACAGTTGAATACATCTGACTACAGCTGATTAAAACAGTTGAATTTAATTGAAATTAGCTGAATACAGTTGAATAAAGATGTTGAATAAAGCTGAATATAACAATTGAATACAACTAACTATAGCTGATTAATACAGTTCAATTCAACTAACAATAACTGAATACATCTGAATAAACCAAAATACAGCTGAATACAACTGAATGCAGAAGTTGAATAAAGCTGAATATAACAATTGAATTCAGCTGACTATAGCTGATTAATACAGTTCAATTAAATTGACTATAGCTTGAATACAGTTGAATACAACTGAATAAAACAACATGTTGTTATTCAAAGAAAATTAGTCAGTTAGGGGAAAAAAACTTACGTTGTCATCCCATAGCTTCCCGTCAAACTATAGAAGGTAAAACCATTTTTTTGAATTAACTTGATCAACTCCAAAATCCAATGGTATATGAAGTGTTGACTTGTTCTTATTGTAATGGTCTTCCAAATTACTTCTACAAGTATGGTATAAAAAATATTATATACATTTTTTAAAATATAAAAACTTAATACACATACCGGGGGAAAACTCACCTCTGATCATGTCTAGCGAGAAGACCATCACGAACTCATTTTTCATATTCCTGAATGATTAACGTAGGATGTGGCCCCGTTATTGAATCATCCTCAAAGGGGTGTCTTTTTTCAAAAATGGGGGTCAACTTTACTGAGGTACATGTTGCTCATTGAATTCGTGATTAGAGACTTTTAAATTTACAAACCTTGAGGAAAGCTGAATCTTTACTTTACAAAAATACTAACCTGTGGAGTCGAAGTTAGACTCATAAGGCGAAGAGCACCATCTACTTGGTCGCCGATTCCTATGAGATGGTATTGGGGTTGATTCAGCTTTTTTTGCATTGTTGTGAATCACAATTCTAGTTTCTGGAATTTGACTGGGAAGAAACTTGTCGTCCAGCTCAAATTGAGATACATAGAATTTTGTAGATACACCCTCTTGACCAGTAGATGGTATGTTGGACGGCACCTCTGATGTAGTTTTCCCCTCTCCTCTATACTCCAAACATTGATCATTAAGCACTTGTTTCTGTTAGTTGTATGTATCATTGTTAGTGTATTAACTTAATGTTACAATACAGTTAAATACATATAAGTGTAGTAAGAAAATAGATTTTGGTAATGGAAATGGGAGTTTGAAATACATCACACATATTCAAGAAATACAAATCAGATACATAAAAAATACAGCTGAATATGTTTAAATACAGCAGTTAATTCCATTTACATATTAAGGTTAACACAGATATGAATACAGCTAAATACATGTGTTGGCCGATGCATTTATCAGTCTAGTGAGGCAGTTAAAGGCTAGTCGAATACATACAACATTTATAAATACAATTATTTAATTATAACAGCAATCAAGAGATATAAACAAATGCTCAATATGTTAAGAATGGTATACCTCAACATTATCTCCGACATCTGTGTCAATGTCATCATCACGTCTCCCTATGGGTTCCTTTCTCTGGTGTAAACTTTCAGTTTGCTGATTTTGTTGAAGATGGTCAGAAAGATTCTTGAAGTTATCATTGATCAATGTTCTTAGAGACTTGAACTCTCCCACAACCTTAACAATACATAAATAATTATAAGATTGCACCAAAAATATATGAATGTTATTCATTAGACTGTAATGTTTAATTTGTGGTTAAATACTCACGTATTCTTTGAATGAATTTAGGTCTTTCCTAAAGAAGATACTTCGTCATTTTGGGAATCTTGCAGCTGATTGTCATGCAAAACTTTATGTCCAAATTTGGATACACAAACAAGAGGAATCTTGGGTTGATATTCTGTTTCGTTAGAATGCCTTTCGTGTTCCTTGCGCTTTTTATGGGGCGGTGATGAAGATGGACCAACACTTGCAACATATTTCTTCTTACATTGAAGCTGTCATCCGAATCATCTCCCGATTTGTCTGAATGAGCAGGAGAAGGTCTCTTCTCAACATTGGCGCCTACAGGAGGATTCTGAATAATGGCAAGCTCTATATCGCTTGGACTGGTGTCCTTGTAAACAATCTGAAAAACAAAATACAATCAAAGTCTTACTAGAAACATACAAATGCAAATCTGGAATACAAACTAAAATTTGTATTGAATATAAAATGCAATTATATACAAATGCAGATCTGGCAGCACTAATGATTTGAAAATAATATGAAATTGTATGAAGAATTAATAATGAAGGCTACAACAACTATATATTGTTGTATGCATATGAATGCATTTGTATGCATTAGATGTATTCAAATGTATACAGTTTTTGTATGCATTTGTATACAAGTGTATGCAGCTGTTTATTAGTCCCTATGCATTTGTATACATGTATCTTGAATCTGTATGCAAGTATTTATATCTGTAAGCATATGTATACAAATGTATATTGTTGTATGCATCCCCTGAAAATGTATGCAACTGTATTTTGTGTCTGTATGCAGCTGATAATACAAATATTTTCTATCAGTATGTATTTGTATACAAATGTATTATGTTGTATGCATCCCCTGAAAATGAATGCAGTCTCTTGTATGCAAATATATGAGTAATCTGGATGCATTTGTATGCAGCATATTTGTGAGAATATGACAGCTGAAACTACAGCAGGTATTACATCACCAAAAATGTATCTGAATGCAACTGCATACTTCTATATGCAAATGTATGCCTATTAATTATTACTAAAATATAAACTATCAATGATACAATTTGTATATTACCATGTTCCCGGTGTCATTAAACGTGTCGTTCATCAGATAAACAAAGGTTGGCTGATATCCGGTGGTTCTCCAATTGAGTATTCTGGGGACCACGTCATCAATTCGGAGTGCAATTTTGGAATCAACAACTGAACAACACTCATAAAACCACACTTGCATAGCCAGTGGCATCCCAGCTATCCTGTAATACTTCTTCTCAGCATCCATCTTCATGCTAATCGATTTTGTTAGCATTTCAAATGCTTTTAAACCCCAATGATATTCAGAATAGCGCCCACTCTCTACCAAGTCAAAATGTAGCCTTGGTATAGTTGTACTATTCTTCTCGAATGAAAAAATGAAGGTGTGTATGAAATACAACAAAGATATCTTCAAGGCATCACCATCATTGTCGGGACCCCAGTTCTTGTCAGCAAAGCATTTCATCAATTGTTCCTTCTTGACAAGATTAGCACCTCCAAAGTAAGTCTCAATAAGCCAGTTAAGAAACTTTTTACTGAACTCAAAATCTTCATCATTACCAACACATTTGAGGTCAGTCACAATCGCAAACTCCCTTAATGTGAAATGTAATGAAGTACCATTGACGTGTAATGCAAATACATTGTTAGGAGTGACTTCTAACTGGAGAGCCATGAAGCATTTGAAGAGTTGATTTGAATTTCATAGCGCTTCATTTGAAGAAATGAGCCAAAGCAAGTATTGCCAAGTTGTTGGTACTGATCAGGAGCAAGGTTCTCTTTTAGCTGGGAGATTATATCAGTATTAGTATAAACACTGATATGGGGTGCAAATTTTGGCTGGTGTTTCACAAAAAAATTAATTCCCTGCATTTAACAAGAATAAATACATGTAAATACAATTGAATACAAAGCATATTTCATAGTAAATCTTACATGAATATATATGAATACAACTACATACACTTAGAAGTATAGATATAACTGAATACATAGAATATATTACAGTACATCTGACATGAATACATACGAATACAACTAAATACATTGACAAGGCTAAATACATATTAAAAAACTAGCTACAACACACGTGACATAAAAAATAAGTAAGCAGAATACATATGAATACAACTAAAAACTTACTGGAAAATTGAACAATTGCAAACAAAAAATAACTAAGATGAATACAATTAAAAACATACTGAAAAATTGAACAGTTGCAAAGTATCAAAATACATAAGAATACATATACATACTTATAAATACAACTGAATACAGTAATACCAAATAGTACAAAAATGTGAAATTGAATAAAACTAAATATATTTAAATACAACCAGATACATACGAATACAACATTGTACATATAAAATAGCTTGAATAATTATGAATACATATAAGTTTCTTTGAATGCATATTGATACAATAGCAATTACCTTTTGGTGTCGTGTATCTGATGTTTTTTTTGCAGCGACTTCCTTTACATTGACACATGAAGAATCATTCATAGGTTTTTTCATCTTTGAAACAACTGGATTTTTTGTTTCTTTTGAAGATTTCTCAACTTGGACTTCTTTCGACTTGTCATTGTGTAATTTAGTTCTTCTCTGTGAAACTGTAGTTGCTGACTTACCTACAAAATCCGACTCCCCTTGAGTTATTTGCAACGAGAAAGAGGGCCCATCAAAATTGAGAATTTTGGTGGGTATACCTCTGGTTATCATCTTGTGTGGCATTGAATCCGCCATTGAAGAGAAAAACCAAAGCTTCCTGGTGAGCAAACAATACCAATGGTTATTGTTTCAGAAATTTATGAAAAATCTGTATAAAAATTAGAGAACCAAATTAATGATATCAAAGTTCGAAGAAGTAAACTTACCAGGAGAAAACTTACCAAATTTTAAGATATATTTTGAATGTGGGATTGATAATGGCGGAGAAATAGAGAATTTGTGTGGGAGAAAAGTTATGAAACGTGGGTTTGTGGGAGAAGAGAGTAAAGTGTATGCAAAAAGAGAGAGAGAACGTGTTAGAGCAGATATACGGTAATTATGTGAGAGAAAATAATAAAAAGGAGAGAAAAATATTATCTAGCATATACGGTGCCTTAAATATAGGATGTAACTATAATTAGATATTTTGCTATAAAAGATAAAAGGTATTTATAGGATGTAATATTTTAAAATGGTATTTATTTAAAATAAATAGGGTACTAAAGTTTTCTATAGGGTGTAAAATTTCCATTATTTTTCACTCTCTAACCAAGTAACGCAAACTATTTTCACTTATGACTTATGCTTAAAAGTTACTTAAAATAAGCCCATTCAAATGGTTTTTGAGTCATTTTTCCGGAAAATATTAGTCGTGATCTTAAAAGCTTGAACATCAGCTCAGTTGTGCCTAAGGATGGACACTTGACATCATTTCTATCTCCTTGTTCCAATTTGGTCTACGATATTTATGCTAAATAGTTCTAGTCTTCATCTGAATGTATAAATGCCATCAAATTGAAAAAAACTTTTAAGGGAAATATTAAGCATATCTGCAAAATCAAATTGTCATAAAATTATAGTAAAATGTAACCTTGAAACAACTACTTCCTCCGTTCTAATTCATGTGAACCTGTTTGATTGGACACAAAGTTTAAAAAAAATAAAGACTTCTGGAATGTGTGGTCCTAAACAAGTCAAAAAGAGATCCAGAGTATTTGTGTGGTTACAAAAGCTTCTCATTAAGGGTATAATTATAAGTTTAAGCTAAATTATTTCCAAATTTAGAAAGAGGTCATTCTTTTTGGAACGAATCAAAAAGAAAATAGGTTCATATAAACTGGAATAGAGGGAGTAACATTTAATAATAGGAAAAAAACCAAAGAAAGGTAATATGGAATGTTCTGCACTAAATTAGATTAACTGGTATCCAAAAACTAAGCTACATTTAAAAAACATTTGAAGAGGTAACTATTATGTTCTCTTATATTAGAAGCGACACTTGACCAGCCTGTTTCATCAACATGTCTGCTTGAGACTTTCTGATATCCATGTGTTCCGCTCTCGCTCCCTCCTATTAAAACACTAGGAGCCTCTAAAAAAACCCACCGTTTGTGGACTCCTCTATCCTCTGCTCAATGTCTTTCTTGCTAAAATCAGGAAATTGATAGATTAACAAATTGTGGTTGACTTCGTTCTTCTCCACATTTGAATAATTAGTTTCCATTTCATTCTTTACGAGCTTCTAGGGTTTGTCAATCAATTTACTTTTTAGGTTCTCTCGTACTTTTTCAGACCTCACTAGTGTAATTATTTTTGTTGTTCTCTCGAACTTTTACCGTTGGAAATTTGTCAATAATTTACATCCAAGTTATTGAAAAATAATATTCATAAACTGAAAAAAGATTAGGGCAAAAATGTCTTTAACGTTCATCTATTGCCGAAATAGGAGAGTTTCCAAGAGTTTTGGGGCCAGGTGCAATTCTTCCAAATATAAAGGGGTCAATCGATAATTAACCTTCAGTTTCCCAGATTTGGACTGATTAAATCCAAATCGAAAACACAGAGCACCGAAATACTCACAGAAGGAGAGGATTAAAGCATGTCGTCACCGGCGAACGATCCAAGGCAACCGTCAACGGCAAAGCCGTACAAGCCAGCGGCGGTAGCTCCACAAGATCTTCCTATAGATTACTCCGGTTTTATAGCCGTGGTGTTTGGTGTCTTCGGTGCCATGTTCAGAGTTAGTCATTCCCCTTATAAATTTGCATTTTTTCAAATTTATTACGATTTCATTTGATGTTATATTAATTGACATAGCTTAATATATGTTTATTTGTTACAAACAGTATAAGATTTGCTCGTGGCTTGCAATAATATTCAGCGCTCAGTCACTTGCTAACATGAGGAACTTTGAAACTGATCTTAAGCAGATCTCCATGGCAATGATGTAAGTACTTATAGTTTTTGCCCCAGGATCTTAGACACGTCGAGTAAGGATTTTTTTTGGACTTGCTTAAGTGTGTGCTTCTGATAACAAATCCACATTAATTCATAAGTTTGACCTTCACTTGGCATTTGCTGCTTTTAATCAAATCTCGTTTGATTATTGTTGTGCATGATTTTATGGTACTCCACCTTGGTGTAACTTTATTGAATGTTTCACACAAATTTGTAGTTGCAAAGTCTCATTACTTCATGAGTTCTCTTTGATTTGTATTAGGGCTTGTTTTCATCACAAATTTAGCTCAATCTGTGAAGAAAATGGACTCTAAGCTCATGTTCTTATACAAAATGCTAGTCGTGGGTGGGGATTGTATGATCTTATGGACGTTGGCCCTATATTCAAGATATGAAACTTCGGAAATTGAATGGCAATGGAAGGGTGTTCTCCAAAAATACTTTTATTTGCAGGATATATGCCAACACATGAAAAGAAGGGAAAAACTCTAAATCAAGGATTTAATTTGGTATGACGTTATCATAGATCATGATGTCAAGATAAGAAGGATTTTTTGTTTGATAAGGAGAAAAAAGGTCCTCCATTTCTTGACATCATCTTTTATGATAACGTCATACCAAATAAGAAGGAATCTTCTTCCTTCAATGTTGTTTTTCGAGGATATTTAAACAAAAAAATAAAGTTAAAGGCCAAGTTATCGTCATAAAATACTATAGAGTATGTGTAGACAATTTTGTGTGGCCTTAGTTAGGGCTCTGCTTAATATAGAAGATTCGTGTGGTCTATGTGCAAGGATGACAATCTAAAAAAGAAATGGTCCAAACTTGTGATGCTATTTGCATAATAATGTTACTTCAGGAATTTAGTGAGTGAGAACCAAAAGCTTGAAATGGGGAGGTGCTCTAGAGAATAGCTCCCTGGGCTTTGGTTCAAAGGCAAATATAGTACAAAACAGGGTATTTGGTATGCACACTTCATGGAGTTTGAATTTAGAAATGCAAGGGATAGACCCATTATACATAGAGTTTTGACCTAAAACAGTAAATTTCTCAAGTTAAAAAGGAACAACTGTAGTGAGTAGTGAAAAGGTTTATGGTATGTAGAATTAAGACGGAATATATGCAATGTAAGTTCAGCTTCCATAAGAAGTGTAGTTAAAGTGAGATTAGATTGAACTTCGGTGTTCAAATGCGGATGAATCATAACTTCTGTCACGACCCAAAGTAGGGGCAATTGTCAGTTCGTCACCCAACTAGCTTGGACTTGCCGAGTGAACCCTTAAACTTGTCGTCTTGGTACGCATAAATCATATGTTGGTGTTCTAAGCGAATTCATCATCGTGTGTCGTCTAATTAAGATACAAACATACCTCATTTACTCCTCTACCCAATCATGGAGCTTCTTCAAAATCTGCTACAAAATATAAGTGGAATGCGGCTCGATAAATGATTAGTAAAAATAAAAATGAACAAAGCCAACACTGATCAAATGTGGGACTCACCACTATGTAGTGGTGCTCAACTCGCGAACTGGACGTCGTTCAATATCAAACCTATAGCACGAAGCTAAGTGGGGTGAGTGTATAAAATCCCAGTAAGTCTCCTTGACCTCCGACTAAAAAGTTGGCCAAGTATTTTAAACATACATGCACTTTAATATCAAAATCATATTTCTCATGTAAATCAATAAAATTTCAAAAATACTTATAAATACATGGTAAATTATTTAAAGTTATTTTTGAAATCCCACGTTGCTTGTAGGCCATAAACAAAAATGTTTCTTAATTCTATGGAGGTTCCATCTAGATACTGACAATGTGTGTGCGCGACATGGAGGCCACCATCCAGGCAGTAGCTAGGTGGCCTTCCAACCATTCCAGTAGATGGTCCGTCCACCTTATGTACGGTAGGGAATGCAGGACTTTTGTTGAGTCTAAAGATCTGGTCAAACATACCCACTCAATCATCTAATACGGTCCCTCTCAAAATATTCCTTCCTTTTTTCACGTCACCAATTAAAATTGAGCATAACCTTCATAAGTGAACATATTAACATTTAAATTCCATTTCTCTCGTCCATAAATCATGAACATAAATTGTAATCATAACCATTAAAACATAATTGTAACCTTCATTTAACGAATAATCATCTTTCAGCTTTATAATAAGGTGATACTTACGCCCATCTCCACGTACAATATTTATAAGAATCAGTTTTGTAATTAACAGAATATGCCTCTTTTGAGGGATACACTCTTAAAAGGTTAGGTCCTCACCTTTCTTTTCTTGAATTCAAAAATTCTCCGCCTTTTCTTAGCTTGACACCTACTTTAGAACCATTATTTTCTAAGTACGACAAAGCTTCCTTATAAATCTGAGCTTAAAGATTTTGGTGCAATAGCTATTTTTTCAATATCTAACTACTGTGGTTGATTTGTTTTGAGGGCTTGCAAATCAAATGCTCCAACTATGGGATAAATTCTTGCTCCTTGGCAAAACAGTCTGGTTTCGGATAAATCATGGGTTCGCATATAAACAAAATAGAGCTTGTGCAGTGAAGCTCACCATTTACTCTAAGCCAACTAAACCATGTCAGTTCTCCTCATACATAGGTCCAACCACTAAACCTAGTAACAATATAACAACTTACAAGCAAAAGCAAAAGAAGTTGTGAAAATGGTTTATCCTCGTATTCACGTGAAGGTATTATATAGAGCCTTATTGGCGATTAAGGTGTTCCTAACAAACGGCCTGCTAGTTAGTTAAATGATACGGTTTATAAGATCTATTTATTACTTAGCCATTAAGTAGATTAGCTAGGCTTCTATAATCTGGCCATTATTTAGTTAATATGTATTTTAATATTCTAGTGGAACCCATTTCCTTATTTAATAGATTAACAACTTAATATCATATGTGAATATTGCTATGATACTTAGTATCTTATTATTATTAGTATTATATTTGTTATTTCTATGATTAATTTATCCCACTTCCTCGTGGTACTTGGTAAAGTAAAATACCAAAGTACATATATATATATATATATATATCATTCCTTATTTCTAATATGTCCAATCTCAAGAGAGCGTCGCGTCGCCATTTCGATGGAAATGTTATATGAATTTCCCAGCTAGAAAGAGAATAAATATCATTGACATCACTGTTATAAAAAAAGATCATCTTCACATTATTTGAATTCTTTTCTTAAAACTTTAATATGTTATTTTAATAATATCTAAGGCATGCTTGGGGCAGGGGTGTTACATCAAGATGCAGCACAGGAGGTGATACCTAGCAGTTGGGATTAAGGCTTAGCCATGTTGGTACACTTTTATTAGGTCTGGTATTTACTGGAAGTTCTTTTAGTTTATTTGCAGATTAGAAAAAAATTAGAGATCCTCTAGTGTCAAAGAACCCCTAATATGAATTCAAATACAAATTATTAAGTATCTGAATGAAACTGGTCCAAATGGATCGTAATGGATAGTGAGGATTCATACAACCGACCAACTACTTTAGGATGGAGGTGTTGTTGTCGTCATCATCGTCATTTTCTTCTTTTGATGATGGACCAACTAGTTAACATTCTCCCCGGTTATAAGACAACGTTTTACCTCAAAGCAGTGAAGTAAAAGAAAAAGCGAAGCATTTTCTTTTGTGTTTATATAAAAACAAATAAAAAGAGAATTTAATAAGAGGAAGTACCATCTTTCTCAAAAAATAAGAGGAAGTTCTTTATTTTATGAGATACCTGCCCTGCTGCCTACATAGGTGGTTGCAACTTTTCTTCAAAATAGTGCAACTTCTATAGTTCTTACTTCGCTAGAAACAGAAAGCGCTTTAATCATTGGGGAATTTTTTGTTTTTGGTCCCTTGCCTTTTCGATATCCAAGTTAATGCAGAAAGTAACCATTACCCTACTTATTTCCCTTGTCCAGCAGCATGATGGAAACTATGTAACAGTGATATTGCCATTTATATTCTTTCATATAATTCGAGTGTCATTTCATTAAAATGCATTATCTGTCCTACTCCTTCTGCCCTTAGGATGTAGACCGGACAAATCGACTTTGTGCTGCCAGAACAGAAGTCAGAAAGTTCTTAAATGGCTACAATAGTATTATAACATTTTGGATGCATGAAATGGTAAACATCTGTTAAGCCTTTCATTAGGCCTAGCCATCCGAGTAATTACCCCATCTGAGGTTTTAATTATCAGTTAATGTTGGCTGTACCAAAACCAAATAAATAAATTAAAATGGCGGTTGCTGGCTTTCGTTCTTTTTGTTCTAGAATCACTGTCACAATCATGTAACTCCTGTCCAAAATTGACGTGATGTAGTTTTTATGGCTAATTTCTTTGGGTTGGGGTGGGGGTGGGGGTGGATATTATATCGGACATTGATTAATATATGTTCTGAAATAAAAGCATAGATATTGCTACTGCCTGAAAAATACCATTGACACTTGATTTAGAGTAGTCACATAAAATATAATTAAAGAAGAGTATGGTCAAAGGAGGATGGTGTAAATAGTAACATGGTCAATTGAATTGATAACGACAAGTATCTAATAACCTAAAGGTGCTATTGCAAAATGATTCTTCTGTTATTTGTTTCAATTATTCTCTTCATTAATTTCTAATCACGTTATTTGTTCTTTTCTTGATCCAGGTTTGGAATTATGGGTCTTGTGACTAACTACATGGGTGTTGGGCCTCGGTCAGGCAAGAAAACTTGATTGAAATTGTATTAAGGCACTTGCCCTTGTTTTTGAGGATATTAGAAATGTTGAACTCGAGTATGATGCTCTAGGGCCTTAGGGATTTGTACTGTTGTTTTTATGATTATGAGAATATTTGAATATGCAAGCTTTTTGTAGATTTAAGCTCCTGTATGGGGCTATCATGTACTAAAGCTGATAAACATATGCAAATTAAATTGAATAACTTAGAAGACAATTAAATGTATTCAACGTTCTGTAAAGAGTCAAGTTCTATACCCCTAGGGGCGAATGCACAATAGACGCTACGAATTTGGCCAGACCCGATGCAAATCTATTAAACCTAGTAACTTAAATTTTATCAAAACACAAAGTTTAAATTCAAAATTTACCTTTGTGTACATGGATGGTATAAAATTACATATTGACATATAAGTGCTTAAATGGGTATTTGAGCGAAAAGCCACTCAAAGGTAGGGGTGGCAAAAGGGTTAAAAGAAAACAATTAATCACTTATATTTTTCATTAAAAATGGGTTGGATAATGAACTTCCTATACCATATTTACCTTCCTATACCATATATGAAACCTTATTACCCTCAATGTTTAAGGATTGTGTTAATTAAATTTCAGCATACTAAATTACCATTTATATACCACAATTCAGATTAAGGGTATAATTAATGCTTCATTTTATTAGGCGTTAATTTAGGAGCGTATATTCTCCCATTTTCGTTTACCCGCCTCTCTCTCCTCCCACCCCCCCACGTTTTACCCTCCCCCCACGTTTTACCTTCAGTTAATTCCCCCATTTTCGTATACTCGCCTCTCACCCACGTTTACCAGCAGTTACTCACGATTCTACAGTTTTCTTTTCCAGTTAATTTCACAAAATCCTATTTTGAAGTTGCATCTGTTTTTTCAAGTCCCAAATCATGAAAAAAATCGGCACTCCAAAATACATCTTCGCACATGTTGACTACAAAAATTTTCGCACATGTTGACTACAAAAATTTTCGCACATGTTGACTACAAAATTTTCCTGTTGGATTGATCAGAATTTGAACTAAATACATCTTCGCACATGTTGACTACAAAATTTTTCTCTTCATCTACAAAAATTCTACAAATATACTACAAATCAATTTTAAGTATGTATAAAGCAGTATTATTTGTAAGGGTATCTACATAATTACTACATTTATACTACAATTAAACTACAATCTATGTTGAAAATCTACAAATTATCTACAAAATATCTACAAACTGGGTACATTGAATTTTAATATCCCAATTCCCATTCAATTGTAGCATAATTGAGATTTTTGACATAATTGCGTTTTTTCAGAAGATTTGTAGAAGTTTTAGTCGTTTTTGATGTGTGAAAACAGAAAACAAAGCACCTACAATTAGAATACAAATAATCTACAATTTATCTACAAAATATCTACAAACTGGGTACATTAAATTTTTATATCCCAATTCCCATCCAATTGTAGCATAATTGTGATTTTTGACATAATTGCATTTTTCAGAAGATTTGTAGAAGTTTTAGCAGTTTTTTATTTATGAAAACAGAAAATAAAACATCTACAATCAGAATACAAATAATCTACAATTTAGCTACAATTTATCTACAATTTCTGCAATATGTCTTCTTCTTCGAGTTTCAATCTGTAATTCAGTCAAAACCAAGTCTAATCTTCACCAAAACCCCTCAAAATTGAGATATAAACTTCAAACCATATTCCCGATTATTTTCAACAACACCCAATCTAAACAAATAATGATTTTTGAAAACTCAAATTTGAATTCAAAGCTTTCAAGCTTTTTTAATGGCTATCAATGGTGGAAAATATATGGAAGAACAGATGAAGATGAAGATGAAGAACAAAAATCTCCTTTCCGTTTCAAAACTTGAATTTAATGTAGACTCAATCAATCGCAAGATTTTTTCCTGATTTTTAGCGCATTAATTATGGAAGATTTTGCCCAATTAATCGTGTATTAAATAAATGGTACAAAAATTGTAGGAAAACTGTGGACTGGGCGGATAATTTACATAGTATGCACATATTTGGTAATAAGGTTTCATATATGGTATAGTTAGGAAAAAGTCCCATTTAAAAACGGGTCACATATGGATAAGAACTATATTATCCATTTAGTCAATGGATAGCCAATGGGTCTAACTTTTACATTTGTCAAGCCTCAAATTGGGGGTTCCTTAAGTTAGGGAGACTAAGAATTCTTCCAAAAGTGATCATATGCAAGAAGTCATGGATTATCCGTCGGTTAACCCGTTTTTATCCGTATTAAATATGGGTCGGTTCGGATAATTTATTAATTTTTTTATTACCCGTTTTAACCCGAACCATATCCGCCCGCCCCGCCCGTTTGCCGCTCCTACTCAGAGGTGACTTAGAAGTCCAACTAATCACAGGTAAGGGGTTGTTTAAGTCCAAATCACCATGGCAAGAGGATATATGTATTTACTATAGTTAGCTACAAACTCTTCAAATCAAGGTATTGATAAGAATTTGCTGACCAAAGATAATGTTACTTAACCGATACGGTCCCTAAAATGTAAAAGAATAGCAGATTAACTAAGTTGCCAACTACTTTCATAACTTCTCGTTACAAACATGCAAGACACTGATAGTCGAAAAATACTTACCTACACTTGATGTTTATACCAAATCATGCTAATATGCCATAGAGGTTAAGGGTAACATGACCAAAAACGTCTAAGGCAGCCTAATGACTTGTTTGATATCCAACAATGGTATATATTGTGATAGTAGAGAGATACAACATTCACATTCAATTTACTAGCGTTTTAAGTTCCTTAATCGCTTTTCATTTTAATTACTGCATTATAATTTCGTTTGCTTTACATAAATCTTTAACGTTTCTCTTTTGCATCAAAATTAGATAATGACTTTTGTTCAACTAGGATCTTCACTAGTGATTGTAGGAACTAATTCTTGACTCTTGAGATATAGAGTCCGTCTCTTGGTTCATACGGTAATTCAAGCCATACACAAATTACCTCAAATGACAACATATACTCAAAATATACGAATAATGAATTTATCTTTGTTTGTTTTTATTGGACTATACAACTTGAGGAAGAACAAGTTTATTAACCTAAGAGAATAGGAAGCAAAATATATTAAGCAAAACAACAATCAATGCTGCAATGCCTCAGTCTCGGATAAGTTAGAGTCACTAACTTCTTCGGTATTAACTTGATTACATTGCCGGTCCAAACTCGTATAAAGAAGGAGGGTTACAATAGGGTTGACAGCCAATATAAAATAAATAAATTTTATGATATATTATATCCTCACAATGAAGGAAAGTAAATGTATGAGCAATTCTAGGAAGAAACTTCAAGAAAAGATATTTAAGAAACTACATTCAAGAAGAGTCATCTTTGCATATATCAATTGATCATGAATCCACCAAAGATGTGGTGCAGTGGGTAGGACTGCTCTTCCCTTAATCAGAGGTCTCGAGTTCGATTCTTGGGTATGGAAAATCTTTGGTAGGGAGCGCTTTCCCCCGAATGGGGCCCTACGCGGTGCGAATCCGGATATAATCGGCTCCAATGCAGGTACCGGACACCGGGTGAGAAACCAAAAAAAATTGATAACATGTCAGGTTTACTAAATGGTAAAAACTTACTCACATCAGTGTGGAAAATTAAGTTGTCTTGTAAAATAACAATTTAACATTTACTCAAGTTATTGGCATATGGCTGTAATGTAATGTGGTTAAAACCCATAAAGAAAAAACTAAAAGGAGAAAGAAAAGGAAAAAAATAGAAACAAGTATGTAGAGATGTAATTGCAATAAATCATGAATTTTATTGGTAACATCATTTCGTGGAAAAATTGAAAACAATTATTTAGTATCATCTCTATTCTAGCCAAGTTATTGATACAAGAAAAACAAACAAAAACTTGGCTTAGTTACATTATTATTATGAAGAATCAACAAAGAATGATGTAAAATAAAGAATGTCGACTTCCACATCTCTCGTCCTGAAAAACCAAAAGTGCTAGTAATAATTGGTGTAATCTTTCTTTTGTCCTCTTATTATTCTTCCAAGAACCCATTCTTCTATCTGTATCAAAAAATTTGAAAAGAGGTTATTTCAGAAAATAAATAATTTGATAATACAATAAAGAGACAAATGCAAGATATCTTCATTCTAGTTTGGCAATATTACAGTCACTTTGTCTCAAATTTAACAAAGAAGCCATATACAAATCCACCTAATTATTATAATAAGCTTCCCAATAATGTTTATTAATTGTGAATGTACGTATATGCAAAAACTAATTAATAATTTTCAACAATATATAGCATTTCAACCAATAACAACAACAACAACCCAGTAAATCCCACAAGTGGAGTCAAAGAAGGTAGAGTGTACGCAGACCATTCCCCTGCCCCAGAAGAGTAAAGAGGTTGTTACCAAAAGACCTCAAGAAGAAGAAAATAAACAATAGATCAGTGACATCAACGAAAGCTAGAAAAATAATATCAACGTTGTAAGAGACAAAAAATAAATAGAAAAGCAATAATAATAACCAATAATAATGCTATACCCCTACATAAACCACTAACAACCCAAGGTGAAACATTATCAGCCTAGCTCGCCCCGGTACAAAGTAGAAAAACGCTCGCTTCCCTCCTAACCTACAACCCTAATGCTCGGTCTCCACACCTTCCTATCAAGAGCCATGTCCTCGGAAATCGAAGTCGCATCATGTCCTGACTGATCATCCCACCTCAATACTTCTTAGGCTGCCCTCTGTCTCTCCTCGTACCTGCCAATGCCAATTGCTCACACCTCCTAACCGGGGCATCTAGGTTTTTCCTTCACACATGTCCGAACCATCTAAGCCTCGCTTCCCGCATCTTGTCATCGTCCATGGGAGTCATGCCCACCTTCTCCCGAATATCTTCATTCCTAATCTTATCCAACCTAGTGTGCCCGCACTAGGGGTGTACATAGGTCGGGCTGGTTCGAATTTTGCAATTACCAAGCCAAACCAATTGTGTCGGGTTATTAAATTTAAAGACCAAACCAAACCAATGAAACTCAGGTTTTTCGATCTCGGTTTTTCTCGGATTTTTGGGTTATTCGGGTTTTTTCCGGTAAAATCTTCGTAACACAAAACATATAACTTATGCTCAAAATATTTCTTTAATCCTAATAAGATACAATTATATGGTATTTTCCAAGAAAATAATACAAAATTATGAGATGTGTCATGTTATTATCCTAATATTCAACAATAAAGACAATAGAATTATGTAATATAAATAATGCTAATTAAAAAGCCATAATAAAAATAAACATAATCTAAAAGTACTAAATCATGCTAAAATAAGTAGACTTATAAGGGAGTATTAATTACATGACTAAACGCTACAGAAAAAATAAAAATAGTTTATGTATTTTTATCTATATCATTGCAAAATAAAAAATAGATATTCAATACATTGTCGTTCCTAGTATTGAATTGAATGTATTTTGTTAGCATTAGTATTGATTTAATTTTGGTTTGGGCTTTTGATAGTATTATTTAAGTTACTAATATTAATGGTTATAAAACTTATTGGAGCATTCAAAAGTTCTAAGTCCAACCTTGAAAATAATACTTTAAAAGATAAAATGATAAAAATGTTTAAAAAATATTTATAAATCACATCATAATAATTATATTTATATATTAAATATATCTAAAATTTCTATATATGTAATGTCGGGTTGGTTTGGTTTCGGTTTGACTTTTTTAGTTAAAACCAAACCAAACCAATTATGATCGAATTTTTTTTCTAACACCAAATCCAAATCAAACGAAACCATAGTCATGTTTTTTTTCTCGGTTTGACTCGGATTATCGGGTTGGTGCAGTTTGTCGATTTCTTTTGTACACCCCTAGCTATATAGCCGGCACATCCATTTCAACTACTTTCCCATAAATGATAAATTACAATACGGGCTCTATTTGGAAAAGGTAAAAATCATTTATGAAATATGAACAATTCCGCAATGTGGAAACTTTAAGATTCAAAAATATTTATCGTAAAAAATGAAAACAATTTTAAATTTTCGTTTAAAATTAAGAAAATGCAAAGAAATTAATGTACTAGTTACCTCTTCATCATCAATGGCACATTCAAAACTTAGACGATATTTTTCCATTATCCAAGTATTTTTCTTAGCCGATCTAGAACAATACTTCAAATTAACTTTGAACCCAACCACATCTCCTTCTGAATTATAAATTGGAAATTCTTTTCCAAAGCATTGCCATAAACCTATTTCATTTCCAACAATCTGAAATTTTCCAATTTTTCCTCGAAAATACTCATCTTGATGGATGAAGAAGTACCATTCTCCTGCGCTGCACATATTTTCCACTGTAAAAAAATAAAATGTCAACGACAAAGTTTATTTTTTCCATACACAAATTTGTATTGAAAACTAAATAGTAAGCTCAATTTAATTATTCTTTTCTTCCGCGACGTGACTTATTCTTTCCTTGAAATATTGTGTTTAATTGTTATACTAAATATAACAAAATTTAATACTACTGTTTAATTTGATTAAAGTTAAACCTCTTTATAACAGTTTCATTTGTTTCAATATTTTTTGGCTGCTATAGAGAAGTGAGAAAATTCAAAAATAGCCAAATTTACAAGTGGTCATTCAAAATAGCCACAGTTTCAAAAGTAATTGAAATTTAGCCACTTTTCATGTAAAAATAAATCTGAACGAAAATACTGTTCAAAATCCGGAAAATACTCCAGTATAATATACTGAAATTCCAGTAGAGTTCCAGTATAGTATACACAGGTGCTCCAATCTCCAGTATATTATGCTGGAACTTTCTCCGTATTGCAGCAAAATAGTGACTATTTTTCAATGACTTTGCAAACGCTGGCTATTTTTGAATGACCAGTCCGAAAACTAGTTTACCTATGCTATTTTTATATAGAGAAGTGTTGTTATAGAAGACATATATTATAAAAATTGGTTCCAAGAAGAACTTGAGTTTTATAGAGAATGATTGTTATATAGGAATGATTGTATAAGAAAAGGAATGCAAGCTCATCATCTACATAGCTTCATAATGAAGGCGTTTAATTAAATTGAATGAGGGAGAGAGAATGAAGAAAAAAAAAAGAGAGGAAGAAGGAACAAGGAAGGATATATTGAGTGACATGTCAAAAAGATATTTAATTTTATGGTTTCAAAATGCCATGACTCTTTTGGTTAGAAATTTTAATATTCATACACATTATATAAAGGGTCTAAGCTAAAGGAATTAATTACCAAGAGCTTCAGGAGATTTGCTGTAAAATTCCTTAGCATGAATGTCTTCAATGAATAGAGCTGGAAAAGGTTGATAATGTACCTTATTTTCAAGGTAATATTTAACCAATTCCTCATCAGTGGGCACAAATCTGTAGCCAGGGGGAAATTCTGTGATCAAATCATCATTTTCAGTTGCCATTACAAATGAAATTTTATTTTGTTCTTGTCTGCGTTGAAGAATTGTCCCACTTTTATAGTTATTAACAAAAAGAAAGGGAAGGAGCTTTTGGAGTTCTATGACTACTTGAGTTCTATCAACGTCATTCACTCATAATAAAAACATGAATTGACCTTTTCAAATTCTATTTACAGAATGTGTGCTTATCTTAGGATGAACTAGGAGGAGAATTTTTTTTGTTTAGAGTTTTGGTAAAAACTTGGGTGTTTACTTGTATCATGGTCTTATTTTGGGTGGAGTCATTTTTAACTTTTAACTTCATATTTCAACTAACACTTAGACATAATTATTACTCTTCAATAATCAAGAGTTTCGTCAAAATAATGCCAATTTACTTATATTATCTCCCGTATAATAAGTGGCTTTTTGGTCTTTTTATTTTAGTACAAAATAAGTATCTTTCTACATGCTCCCTCCGGTCCATAATAAGTGACCAATTTGCTTTGGGCACACTCATTAAGGAAATATTAAATTCTAGACAAAAATAGTTGGTGTGACTAAACTACCCTTCATTAAATGTTGCACCATAGTTATAGTAGCACTTGCTTCTCTTCTCTAAATGACTTTTTAGGGATATGTACATAAGAGTAATTTTGGAAAAATAAATTGATTTTTTTCTTGATTATATAAATGGACACTTATTTTGGACCAAAATAAAAAAGCAAATTGGTCACTTATTGTGGACCGGAGGGGGTAATCAAGAAGAAATAACTTTATTTATCCAAAATTTGCCCTTATGTACATATCTCAATGTGTGAAGTTAACAATATGCAGATTTTATTTAAGGGTAATTTAATCAAAATACCTTTCTTTGTCTATGAGTTAATATTTTCTTAAAGGGTGTGTCAAAGGCCAAAGTCACTTATTATGGACCGGAGAGAGTATATTATATAATATTTTCATTCCCCAACCAAACATCAAAAAATATTTTCTCAGAATGATATATAATTTTTATGAAAAATAACTTCCGTCGTATCATATACACCCTTAAAGAAAAAATTAATGGGCATGATAGAAACGTGTGTTAAAAACTCAAAAGTGAGGTAAAACATCAACAACCATATCTTCCCCGTGAGAGCAGCAAAGAGGACTAGCTTTCACACCTCATTTTACTATCATCTCTTAAGCATTAGGGGATCTCAAACCAACAAACGGAAACAAAATAAAACTCAGACAAATTGTTATGATCATAACACATTTACACTAAACAAGAGAATTGCTTTCAGTTGCATCAACTTATAAATAAAACTCTCTCCTGTACATGGTCATCTAAAATCTTAAGCAGAAACAGAGTCCACACGGGCAACATCTTTGAAATAACTTGGATAAGGATATTATAATTAAGTTGAGCAGAACAAGTTGAACTCCAAATACAATCTATAAATATGACGGTACAGCTGAACTACACTTAAATATCTCAATATTTGACTCCACCTATGTTAACAGCAGATAACAAGGCTGCACCCTCTTCCTCATGGTTCAATGATGAACAGCGGCTGCAAGAAAAGATAGGAAATCAGATACAATATCTACGGCTATGCCAAGTTCTAAGCTAATTATATGTATACAAACCGAGAGAGAGAGAGAGAGAGAGAGAGAGAGCTATACGTACCGTGTCCACACTAACAGGCTTACCGTCCTCTGCTACTACCTCCACTACAGTTCCAGATTGATCAGCCTAATAAAGGAATTCAGAAGATATGATGAGAGGAAGGCATGGAAAAGGAATTTAAAAATCTCGTATGTATTGTGATAGTCTCAGTTACAAAAGAGCGGCCCAAGCAACTTCACTGCACATAACTCATAAGAATTTCATAAGACAATTCAATTTTACTTTAAATTCCAGACATTAAAATTCGACAACTTATAATTATGGGCCTTTTCCAGGTAAACATCAAAATGCAAAATACTGATATATTTTAAGGGCACCTTTAAAAAACAATATTACATGGAAAGTATTAAGGTTGAATATTGAGCCTGAACTAACCTCAATCTCATTCATCAATTTCATCGCCTCAATGATACAAATTACTTGTCCCTTCTGGACCTTGTCTCCTACCTGGGGAATTATCAGTTTAGTCAGGTTTATGAGACAACTGCATGACCAAGAAGGCAAGAACATAGAAAGTAAAAAGGTAAATGAGCAGGCTACCACAAAAGTATGAGAGATATTAGCATGAATTTCCCCTTAATTGGTTGGTTGCCTGGTTTTGTGACATATTCAAACAAGTAAAATTGTAATTCAGGGAAAACAATATTTAAGGGAAAACAAATAGACTTTTCTTCTAATTTCCTCATTTCATTTGTCTTTCCTGACAATTTCAAGGAGGTTCTATTGCCTATCAATAATGGAACACTACACATGTACCAGGAACCAACACACACACACACACACACACACCCCTCCCCCCCTGCTGCTGAGATTGTAATAAGGGACAGAAAAGGGGTAATATTACTGAAAGTAGACCATTTACATTCAATTTACCCAAAAAGAAATAAGACATCGAGTAAGAGTCAATCAGTAGGATCCATTTAAGTTTCAATTTTCTCCCAGTTTCTGAGCGCCAAAATGTGCAACATCTATCCACACAAAGAAGGTACAAGGATCCTGATTTGACAAATCTACTATGACCCAAACTTTAAGAAGACATCGCAATTTTACTAGCTTTGGAGTTGTTAGTCCTTTTATCTACTTGCTAATTCATTAACCACGCCACGAAGATACATATAGCATACTTCATCGTGACCATTAGAGATAGGTGAAAGCATTGTGTGTATTTACCTTTACAAAAGGTGGGGCCCCTGGAGCTGGAGAACGATAAAATGTCCCAGCCATGGGACATTTGAGTGGAGGATGCGATGACTTAGGCTTTGAAGGTGCAGGTGCAGAAGATGCTGGAGATGCAGCGGCAGGGGCAGGGGCACTCACAGGAGGCAATTGTGGTGCATGTGAAAAAGAAGGGGGCGCCATAACATAGGGAGCCGCTGCAATGGGTGGTTGGGGCATTGCTTCCTTCTTCCTTATGACGATTTCACAGTCATTCTGCTTTAGCTGCAGCTCCACGATGTCCCTCGAATCCACAAGCCTAAACACAAGAATACAAATAAATGGAAAAAAATGAATTCTACCACATACACAAAAAACAAATGAACAATATTCATGACAAGAGTTCAACGCACTTAACGAGATGGGCAGCTTGAGACATGAATTCTTGAATGGATGAAGCATCTGCAGTTGAGGGCTCAGGTTTTGGAACTTCCTCTTCATTTTTTTCAGAAACTGGTTTTGAATTGGTAGACTTCTCAAGGATAACAACCTTAAAATTGCATAATCAAAATAAATTTATTCAGACCAACATTTCCTCTTTGTTGAAGTTCAAGATTTTAACAGGCAAACGTAAACTATCATCTATGGCAAGCCTTGGCGCAGTAGTAGAGCAAGAGACTAATTCATGAATGATTACTAAACTTTCCCTTTACTGCACTAAAGTCATTAAATTATTTCGTAACAAAAAAATCACTCAACTTTACCAAAGTATCACGAAAATAGCTATAATTATTTTTTATAACCAAAAAATCACTCAATTTTGCTTAAGTATCTTAGAAAGTCATTAGGAGGAATAACCTAATGACTTTTGCAAAGTTGAATAACCTTTTTGAAAGGAAAAAAAATTGTTTAGTGACTTTTGCTATACTTGAGCAAAATTGAGTGAATTTTTTCTTACTAATAAAAATTATATTAGACTTTTTGTAATACTTAAGCAAAATCGAGTAATTTTTTTGTTACGAAAAATAGATTAGTGATTTTGGTGCAATATAACAAAAATTAAGTGAATTTATCCCGTAGAACAAGGTATAGGGTATAGGCCATTCTCCCCCCACACTGTATTTAAAAGAAGAGAGAAGTAAATTACCTCATTCAGCTGGGCACACACCTTAAACACTTCAGATTGGAGTCGAGTAGACCCCTGAAACAAAACCCACATTCAAAATCAAAATGCATTCAACACAAATCATTTAAAAATTCAATCTTTGAGCAGCAAAAAAAAAGAAAATAACCTGGAGTCTAGGGAACAATGTAGGGGTGGATCTCAAATCAGATCGAAAGGAAACAGAAGCTTGTGGCTGATTATGAGTGGTGTTGGGCTGTGATGAAGCATTCAATATAGCAGAAATCTTAGGACATTGAACAGTGAAAGAAGCCATTGCCAATCAACAAATGAATCAAATAAAAAAAATTGTGATTTATATGAATTTGGAGAGTGAAAAGAGGGGGTTTTGTAGGTAAAAATGGGCGGCGAAATTGATGAGATTTAACAAGGAAATAGCAAGAGACGATACACACGAGGGAAAGGGACGAGGAGTTTAGTGAGGTATGAGGGTGGAGGCATAATAATCGACCAAAAAAACAAACAAAGGTTTTTGTGTTGAGGTGTGTGTGAAAATTGGTTTATTTCCACTTTTCCCTCCATGTTTAGGGCTGGTAGTTTAACTAATGTACACCCACCAAATTATTTCAGCTATGATTTTTAGGAGGGTGGAAATTAAATTCTTTTTCATTTTTAGTATTTTATTATACTTACCTGCAGATGTAAGGTCCCGTTTAGCCATAAAAATATTACTATTTTTTAAAAAATCGGTGTTTGGCCATAAAAATTTTAAATTGAATTTTGAAAATTTAAAAAACTTTAAAAAGCTATTTTTTAAAATTTTCATTTCAAATCACTCGCAAAAATTGAAAAATAGCTACAAATTGTATTCATGTCCAAACACAACTCTAATTTTCAAATATCATTTTCACTATCACTTTTCTTTAGAAATTTTGCAATTCTTATGAGCAAAAGCCCACTAAGTTTTAACCGAATTCAGAGGTCTTCAATTCTCCTTTTTCTTTGCTTAGAGAAAACTATTTGATTTTGCCTTCCAAAGCAAAATGCTTCTCCCTCATAAAATGCTATCAATATCAGCCATTTACTTATAAAATACTATAAATATAAATTCAATTGGCTATTTATATCCTTCTCCTTCTCTTTAGTCTATAGGATAATAGGAACACCTTCAATCATGAAATTGGAATAGTGCCCAAATAGGATCAAGAATGCTTTTTGGCACTTTTCCATGATCAGCTTTGAAACTTGAATGCCAATGACCAAATTTCAATAGAATTACTTATTCTTTTCAAAAAATTGCGTTCCATCCAATATTTGTTTTAATTAACATGATGTTTGGACCAACTTGCATGTATCTTAAATTAATTCTGTCCACCAAAATTTGCACACATAAAAACGTCACTTAGCATTTCTTTGGGAATCTTACAGAACTATCCCAAAAAAGTCTCAACTTGCCAACCTCTAACAATCAATCATAGAATTACCAAAACTAGTCAAACACATATAAAAATTGAAAACCCAAAGAAATAAGGTTTTTCTCTCCAAGAATCACACATTGTGATGACCCTAAAGGTCATTTTCTGTTTTAGAACTCGACTCCGTGTTCCGAGGCCTTAAGAATCTCATTTTATCTCTTCTCGATTTGCGTGCATAATCTGGGTGTATATTGAAAAGCTTTTATGTGAAAATTAAGGGAAAATAATTTTTGGCCTAAAAAGTTAATTTTTGTTGACTTCGGTCAACGTTTTTTGTAAACGGACCAGGGCCCTATTCTGACGGTCCCGGTGGTCCGTAGTAAAATATGGGATCTGGGCGTATCTCCTGAATCGAATTCTGAGGTCCCTAACGCGAGAAATGAATTTTTGATGAAAATTGTTAAACTGGAATAATAAAGGTTTTAAGAATTTGGTTAATAATTGATCTTGTTGATACCGAGTTCATATTGTGGCTCTGGAGTCTGGTACAGGTCCGTTATGATATTTATACCTCATCTATGAAATTTGGTGAGAAACGGGATTGATTTGACGTGATTCGGACCTTTGGTTGAGAAAATATAAGTTTGAACTTTCTTGAAAAAATTCATGATATTTGGTGCTAAATTCGTAGTTTTAGGTGTTATTTTGGCGATTTGATCGCGCGAGCAACTTCGTAGGATGTTTTAAGACTTGTGTGCATGTTTGGTTTGGAGCCCCGAGGGCTCGCGTGAGTTTCGGATAGGCTACAGTATGTTTTAGACTTGGAAAAATCTGGTATTTTGATGCAGCAGTTGTCCTGATATGCCCTTCTTCGCGTTCGTGTAGGTAGTATCGCGAACGGGAAAGGTAAAAATAGGGCAGGGGGAAATACTTCTTCGCGAACGCGAAGCAGTGGGGGCTTTACCCCTCGTGAACGCGACCTGTCTATCGCGAACGCAAAGCTTGGGACCTGAGGGAGGGGAAATTAACTCATCGCAAATGCGGCACTTGGCCCGCTAACGCGAAGGCTGTGAGGATATGCCTTCACAAACGCGTAGGCCAATAGGGCTAGAGCTTCACGAATGCGACAAGTAAGGCTTGTCCAGTATTTTAAAAACAGAACCAAAAATGGGATTAGACTATTCTCTCATATTTTCAAAAACTAGAAGACTCAGAGACGATTTTCAAGAGACAACTTCTTCCCAAGAGTGTTGGTAAATGATTTTAAACTACTTTCTTCCAATTACCCATTATATTTCATCAATTTTCAACCTAAAATCTAGGGTTTTCATGGTGAAATTAGGGGTTTGGGTAGAATTAGGAATTTTTGTATAATTAAAAGACCTCGAATTGGGGTCGGATTCCTAAACTAATTACATATTTGAGCTCGGGGGGTGAATGGGTTTTGGTCTGAACCTCGAGTTTTGACCAAGCGGGCCCGGGTTCGATTTTTGACTTTTTGGGCAAAATGTTGGAAAACTTATAATTATGCATTAGAATTAATTTTTTTAGTGATAATTGATGTTATTAAGTTAATTATGACTAGATACAAGTGGATTGGAGGTGAAATCTAGAGAAAAAGCGGCGTTTGAGCTTTGAGTTTGGCCGCGGTAGTGAGGTAAGTATTATGGCTAACCTTAGCTTGAAGGATTAGGCATTGTTTGTCTATTTCCTATGTGTTTGGTTGTTGAGTCCGACGTATAGGTGAGGTGACGAGTACATATACGTTGTTGTCGGGTCATAGCATGCAAGTGAGTCTTATTCTTATGATTGTTGTATTCCTTATTCGTATTGTTCATGCTTAAACTAGTTATTCTTCATGTTGAACAATTCTTATCATGTTTTACTGGAATTGGATATTTCTTGAGTATTGACTCGAAGTTGAGGTTGACGTTGGCAAACTAAATATTGATATGGTGCTTGTTATTAATAATTTTATTGCCCCGTTGATATTATTTTGTTATTTGGGTGAGGAAGAGTATAAAGCACGAAGGGTGATGCCGTGCCATTGCATATTTATTATCATGTGAGGATTAGTGTAAAGCACGAATGATGATGTCGTGCCATGCATATTTACTATCATATGAGGAAGAGTGTATAGCACGAAGGGTGATGTCGTGCCATTTATATTCATTATCATTATTCATTTCATTTGTTATGGTGAGGACGAGAGTAAAATCACGAAGGGTGATGCCGTGCACTTGTTTTGGTGTGTTTTTTTACTGTTCTATTCTCATGATCTTGTACTCCCCTCAACATATTTGTTCCCCTCCCGTTAGTATTGTGTATAACTTCTATTATCATTATTATGCTTGTATATTGCTTAATTGCACAAGTTTATATATGTGTCTTGTCCTAGCCTCGTCACTACTTCACCGAGGTTAGGCTCGACACTTACTAGTGCATGTGGTAGGTTGTACTGATACTGCATTCTACATTTTCTGTGCAGATTTTCGGTACTGGACCTTGTTGATCAGAGTTGGGTTACTGCCTTCAGTCCAACAGGAGACCCAAGGTAGATCTGCCGGCGTTTGCAGACCCTGGAGTCCTCTTTCAGTTATCCTAGTTTTCCTATTTTCTTTTAATTCGAGAACATTTGCATTTTCTTTCAGCCAGTATTTGTAGTAACTCTTAGAAGTTTGTGTATTGTAACACCAGATTTTGGATAATCGTGTATTAATACTTGGATTATTATGAACTTCCGCATTTCTTTACTCTGTTTTGGTTTAATTATTATTATTTACTGATTTGGATAGTGTTAGAGTATTAATTCTTTATCGGTTGGCTTGCCTAGCATTCTGAAAAGTTAGGCGCTATCACGATTCCGATAGTGGGAAATCCGAGTCGTGACACACACAAAAATCTCCTTCTATATTAATAGAAACTAAGGTGATGAAATACAAATATATATATATATATATATATACAAGATTTCAAAAATTCAAGTAAAACGGACTTTTTAAATGTGTATGGTTGAGATTCACTGAAAACGTATAGATGCGTCAATATACAAAATTTGAGGAAGATTGGAGGCGATTTGGACTGATTTGCTATCAAAATTCATAGTTAAATCGAGTTCTGTCATGACCCAAAATCCACGAAGGGTCGTGATGGCGCCGGACACTATTGTCAGGCAAGCCAACACTAAATAACTAGCAATTTCTCATTTTAGATATTTCTAAATTCACTTCTTTTATACATTTAAACAACAAGGAATAAATTTTTACCGGATAAAATAATGATATCTTTGACAATTTCAAAATACTGACTACTTTCATAGATATCCCAGAACCCGGTGTCACAAGTGCATGAGCATTTATTAGGGAATGAAATAAAATACAGTAACTGTCTGGAATACAAGTGGACAGAAATGAAAATACAGTACAATACTCTGAAGGAGGCTCTGTTCGCTACGATCGTCTCGATAAGTGCAACTCACCTAAGTCTCTGTGTCAACCATGCTGCTACGCCCGTCAGGCCACTAGTGATGCATGTGCCTGTGCAACAGAAATGTACAACAAGCGTAGTATGAGTACGAAAACAACATGTACCCAATGAGTATCCCGTCTAATCTCGAAGAAGTAGAAACGAGAGGTTGACTTCGATATTTACTAGTGGTCCAATAATGATACGTCCGTAATATAATGAATCGAGGATTTATATAAACAGGATTTCTAATTTAATAGGGTGAAACATGTAAACAATTCTTTCTTTTTATGTGAAATTTCTAAAATTTCCTTTTTCATCATTTATACACATATTCTCAAGTCAGGGAGAGCAAATATCAATATCTATAAATCCCAAGGCAAGCAATGCAAGCATGCGCAAATCATGCCAAGGACGTACGGCCCGATCCAATAATATTTAAACTGTGCACTGCCAGAGGGTCGAATGGCGCGAACCATAGATGCATCTATTTAATCTACTGAGGCGTTCGGCCTGTTCCATAATTTAAACACGCACAGACGATCAATCAAGAAGTCATTAGGAAACAATTATCCAAAGAAACCAATTCACTCTTAACAATTTAGAAAAATGAAGTTTAATTTTTTTTAGAAATCCATTTACCCATTCGATAGGATTTAAGCAATCGGCTGTCAATAAGGTTACACATATTCCAAGTATAGCATGCTTTTGGGTCCTAGACTACCCGGACTTACACATATTAGTAGCTACGCACGGACTCTCGTCACCTCGTATGTACGTAGCCCCCACAAATAGGAGTGCATAACCAATTATTTCACCTATGGGGACAATTCCCTCTTACAAGGTTAAAAAGGAGACTCACCTTGCTCCGAAGATCCATAACCGGCATTCCACGCCCTTTCGAAGACTCGAATCGATGCATAATGCTCCAAAATTAGTCAATAATTATGCAAAACCATTAATATACGCTCAATTACTCATTACAATCCAATTTATAACAATTCCTAACCCCGATCGAAAAGTTGACAAAATTGCCCTCGGGCCCACGTGCCCGTATTCCTACATTTTTCAAAGATAACGTTTACCCATGAACTCCTGAACTCAAATATATGATTTCCTCTAAATTTCATACCCAAAGTCGTGGCCAAAATCCAAAAATACCATTTCTAGGTCTTTCCACCAAAACCCCAATTTTCTACCAAATTCATGCTCAAATCCGTACATAATCAATGTATTTAACTCAAGATAGGTGGGGATAGCTTACCTTGTCGTTGATGATGAAAACCCCCTCTTGAAACCCTCCAAGAATCGCCCAAGCCAAGAGAAAGATGAAAGAAAATGGCCAAATCCCGACTTTAAAGCAACCCACTGCCTTCAACCCTTTCCGTAGCTGCGGTCTCTTGACCGCTTCTGCGGTCTCGCAGGTGCGAACCAAACCCCGCTTCTGCGGTCCAGGGCTCCCAGTCCATTCCGCTTCTGCGTCATCTCCTCCGCAGATGTGGTCCCGTATCTACGAAAAAACGACTGCATATGCGGTCCCAACTTAGCCGTCCATTTCTGCTTCTTCGGCATGAAGGCCCTAGTCTTGCAGGTGCGGTTACACCAGCAACCAACAACTTCAACCCTTTCTAAAATTCCATTTTCGATTCGTTAACCACCCGGAATCCACCCGAGGCCCCCGGGACCCCAACCATTCATACCAATCAGTCCCAAATCACATTACGGACTTGCTCGAGGCCTCAAATCATATCAAACAACGCTAAAATTATGAATCAACCTCCCAGCTCAAAACTCCATCGAATCATCTCAAATTTGAAATTCAAGCTCATTAAGATATACCCAATCTATTCTAATAACACTTACTCAAAAGAAATCAAAAAATTGACCTTTGGCTAAAAATAGCTAATTGGCTAATATTGATAATATTTGGCTAATATTAATAATATTTTATGAATTGACCAATTTTTGTAATAAACTACATATAAATGGACAGACCTGGTATTTTTCCTATTTCTTTATCTCTGCTCAAATTTAAACTTGAGACCTACCCGCTTTATTGACTACTAAGTCACACCCTTGAATTCTACTACATTATCTTTTTCATTCAGTTGCGAAATAGACAATATTACATCAAGCAATAGGTTAGTAGTTTCATGAAACTTAACTTTTCGCAAATGTCATAAATAGAGCATGATTTAGAGAAACTCTAATTGGTAAATATTCGTATCTTAATTCTAATAATAATTTCTTTTATAAAACTTCATTGAAAGTAGAAGCTTACTTCTTGAATTTATAATTTAGCTTTTCGAAAATAGAATTTCTTTTGAGGGGATGTTATTGAAATAGATCGGGTGCATTTAAAGAAGTTGAATCTCAATGTTGGAATTATTTGGTGGAGATTTGAGGTAGTTTGAATTGAACATTCTAAATAAAAGATGAACATGGAAGAAGATAAGATATTGTTGGGTTTAAACTTGTTATGGCTTAAAATAAGTGAATGGAAAATGGAGGGAAAAAATAAAATATTTAAATTTTAATCTTTGACAAAGGGACATTGTCCATATTGGAGGAGGAAAAGAGTTTTTATGAGTATATATACAATTGTTGTTCTTCTAGCTCATAAAGAGTTGAGAAGAAGGCAAGTCTCACGTTCTTCGGCTCAACTTCGGCTTCGGCTTTGGCTTCGGCTTGATCAAATTAATCATTTTTTACAAGATTTTTATAATTGACATATCCCAAACATATATTCCATTAATCATTTCAGCTTATTCAAGTAAGTAAGAATAAGTTGAAATTTTATTATTCTCAACGACCATTATATTTAGCTTGAAAAGGCCCTCAATGACGTAAATTTTTCCTACAAACATTTCGTTCTTACTTATTACAACCTTATCAGATACAAAAATACACTTAAACACGATCTTGACGAGAAGTGCAATAGAGACTAAGTTCTTCCTAATTTTAGGAACGTGAAGGACGTTGTTTAGAGTCACCACCTTGCCTTAAGTCATTTTCAGAAATATCTTTCCACATCCTTCAATCTTGGTCATTACAGAATTTCCCATAGAAAACGTCTCTTCCGGTCCAACAGGAATATATGTAGCAAACACTTCTCTAACAACACAAACATGGTGAGTGGCTGCAGAGTCAATCCACCAAATCCTGGGATTTCTCACCAGGTTGCACTCAGAAAGCATAGCACACAAATCATCAATATTCTTGTGCTTGTTTGATTGACCATTCTTCTTGTCTTTCGTTGAAGCACGATAATCTGTAGATTTTTTTCTAGCTTTCTCGCAGTTGTAGCAACTTTCTTTGAACGTTTCTTGCTTGGGTTACTTTTTGGTCCAAAAGACTCCTTTCTCTTTTTATTATTTTGTGGAGCATCAACAATAACGTTTGCTCCCATTATTGTTGAGTTTCCACGACCCTTCTTTTCAGCAGTTTTATTGTTCTCTTCAATCCCCAACCGAACAATAAGAACTTCGAGTGATATCTCATTGCGTTTGTGTTTCAAGTAATTTTTAAAGTCCTTCCACAAAGGAGGTAACTTCTCAATCATTGTTGCAACGTGGAATATTTCATTGATGACAAGACCTTCAATGAAAATTATATGAGTAATAGTAACATAACTAATACTTTAAACAAAAGTATTAATTTGACTTATACATTCAGCAAGGAGATCATGAATAATCACGTGCAATTCTTGGATTTGGATATAACAAACTTGCTATCTACTATTTTGTAGTCCAAAAACTTTGCGGCAATAAATTTCTTCAACCCGACATCCTTAGTTTTGTATTTCTTTTCAAGCGCAAACCATAGTTCTTTTGACGTCTCCATATTACTATAGACGTTAGACAGATCGTCTTTCAGTCCGTTAAGAATAGAATTCTTGCACAAAAAATCAGAATGCTTCCACGCCTCAGTAACGAGGAAGCGTTTATTTTCTGGAGTTTCGTTAGGCGGAATAGGAACATCTTCTTTAATGAGCTTCTGTAGACTTAAAGTCGTTAGGTAGAAGAACATCTTCTGCTGCCACCGCTTGATATAAATACTGAAAAAAAATTCAGGCTTTTTCTGCCGGTGCCGGTGCTAATACCGATGTTGTTCGGCTTGTAGATGCATTGTAGTCACCATAAGAACAAGCTGGTTTTCGTCCTCATTCGTCATTTCTGTAAAAAAAAAATGACAGAAACAAATGTTTAATATATGGTGAAGTTTTATATCTTCAAACCGAATAAAACTAGAGTAGAAAATCACGTAGATTTTAGTCTCCAATGGAGTAGAAAATCGCAAGGATTTTAATCTCCAAATAACAGTTATTAAAATAAAACATAGCATACGTTAAGATATAGAAACAGAGTAGAAAACCACGAAGACTTTAATCTCCAAACCGGGAATAGAAAACCATACAGGTTTTAGTCTCTCTCTCTCTCTCTCTCTCTCTCTATATATATATATATATATATATATATATATATATATATATATAATTAAGTTCTTTAAGCTTGTTAAAAATCTATATTTGCAAAGTAATTCTGAAAATAAAAGAACGAAAAAATTCGAAATGTAGAAGAAGCAGATATTAATCCGAGCCCACTGAATTCACAGTGTTTCTTTAAGGAACTTAATCCCCTCCCAGTACCCGAGGTTATGAATTATTTTCTCCCAGGTTAAAACAGATTATACATTGGTGTAGCGGTATTTCAAACCCCAGTGTTTCAGCGAACATAAATGATCGGTAGCAAATCACACTTACCGTTACTTTCTTTCAGTTAAAACAAATGCAGAAGAAAGAAGGAGAATTCAAAATTTCCGTAAGGAAAATCTGAGAATCCGAATCCGAATCCGAGCCGAGCGAGTGACGACGACGGTACGAAACTTGCCTTCTTCTCAACTCTTTAAGAGCTAGAAGTAGAGCAATTATATATATACGCACACACACACACCTATCAAGACTCTTTTCCTCCTCCAATATGGGACAATGTCCCTTTGTCAAAGTGGAAAATTCAAATATTTTATTTTTTTCTCCATTTCTCATTCACTCTATTTTATGCTACTAGTCAATAGTACGCGCGTTGCGCGTGTATCTTGTCTAATGAGTAAAAGTTTCTCAAAAAATTATATAAATATTTTATTTAAAATTATATTTGAGTTATAAAGATTAAATGTGAGTCCTGTAAATAAAAAAAATATTAATTCTATATAGCTAACTCAATAAGGGGGAAAACAACCACATATAGGTTCTCAATCAAGGTCAATTATTGGAAAAAAAAATTCATTCAATATACGAAGACTGAACTACCATAATTTACCTTGATTAAATGATAAAATAAAGTAAAAACTATAATTTAATAATAATATTAAATAAAAGACACGTGTCATAAATATATTATGTGTCCTGATACTATAAAGCATATAATTTTTATGCTTTATTACCAAATTTATATAGGTAGCTACGAAAACGAAGTTATTGTGTATATATAAATGAAACCATTTGCTCATTATATTTCTGTTTATATATTCTATTTGTATTATATAAAGTAATTTTTGTTGTAAAGGAACCTTGTGTATTGGATCTTTTAGAGTTCTAGAATAATATTTTAAACAAAAGAGATCCTTACCTATTTGAGGTAAAATCTCAATTGGATTTAAACTCTTAAATATTAGGACCTAATTTAATAAGGAAAGATTTAATAACCAAAACTTAGTTTATTTTGAAATTCTAAATATTAGAAAGGTCACTTAAATTATAATTATATCCAAAGTGAAATATATTTTTAAAGGGTGAAAAGACGAACGACATTTTGCTAAAAGTGTCGGTGCTTTTAATATACTATATATATATATATATATATATATATATATATATATATATATATAGAGAGAGAGAGAGAGAGAGAGAGAGAGAGCTAAATTACGATTTTGTCTAATGTGAGGTTTAAGGGTAAACAACACAAATGACAATTCGCTAAGGACTTTCGATGCACATTGCGCTTGTATGTTAACGAGTACAGATTTTTTTTAAAAAAATTATATAAATATTATTAACAAATGTATTTGAATTATACACTAAATAATAAGAAATAATTCAAGTTCTCCCAAAAAATGATAAAGATCGATGTTATTTAGTGACTCAGTGGGTTCAACGCATATAAGGAATCTTGTGATGCCCTACAGTAATTAAATGAAACATATTTCCTTTTCATTGTTTTCATCTTTCGATACTCTTCTCTTATTCTCCAACTTTCTCCTCATAATATTTTTATAGTTTTATTGAACCAAATGAATTAAGTAAGTCATGCGTTGGCTTTCTAGTGTTGGTAGTGCGATAAAACATAGCACCATAAATATTGTCTAAAATACGATTCCAAAAATAAAGGGATGAAGCAATTTTATTTTATTATGGTCACCCTTTTTTGTACTAATGGTACTTGAAGGTGATCAACCTATAAATTCTTTTATTTATTTATTTATAAAAAGAGTCATATTAACAAAAAAAGAAGATAGTTATTTCTAACTAATGGATTTGTGCAATATGTCAAGCACGTAAAATAAATAATTAGTAAAAGCAACTACTGTTAATTCAATAGTAAACTCGACTCACCACCCTATCAGTCGCTCCATCAAACGAATCAACAAATTACAAAAAAACTTGTATAAGAATATAAAGACTTCTTTTATTCAGCTTAACGTACCTATTTTAAAAATAAAATTCCTAAAAGAAGAGGCATGCATGCTAACATAGTTGAAGTACTTATTCATCATATATCGAGGGTTAAACATAACTTAGAAATAATTATCACAATTAGAAAGCCAAAAATTCAAGCACGAATAAATATAAAATATTTGTTCTAAAGAAAAAAAAAACTGAAAACTCACGAAGCTAGAGATTCAATAACGAAAGCTAACCTATGATGATGAGGAATACAATCTTTTTATTTATTTATAGTAGTATTTGCCTATGCAATTAAAAAAGAAAAGGATATATGTTAGGTAAAATTGGGTATAGTTCCAATAAACAAAGAAAAGGAAAATAAGGACTATTAAACGTAAAATTTTATAACAAAAAAAGTACCCATAACCTTGAAAAAGGAACTAAAGAAACCAAAAATAGGAAATCGTAAAGAAAAAATTTATAACAAAAAATAATATTCGTAGTCCTAAAAATACTCCTATAAATGGAGTTTATAGTGAAGTACTCTTGAAAGGGAATTGAAAGAAATTAAAGGTTTTTATCAAATCAAAGTCCTAAATATTATATAAATAATTAAATGACTATTATGATTTTCAAATTAAAGTCCTAAATTAAATGTTAGGCAAATAATTAAAATAGCTATTTCTAATATTAGAAAAATAATTAATGTCTATTCCTACATATTAGGAAAATAAATTAAATTACCTTTGTCCAATATAAAATATAGTTTAAAGGGGTAGAAAAGGCGAATGACATTTCGCCAAGGGCCTTTGTGTTTTTAATATAATATAGATAACAAGCTTAAACCCAACAATTATCACACCGTGTTTTCTATATATCACTTGTGTATCCTATATGTATTCTCTGTGTATCCATGTAAATTTGTGTGTGAAATACATGTAATATATATATATATATATATATATATGTTAGATACATGTGTGACACATAAATTTTTAAACTCAATTTCAACTATGAATTTTGACTCCAAACTAGTTCAAATCACTTCTAATCTTTCTCAAATTTATATATCGACCCATCTATGTGTTTCAAATAAATTTTAACTAGCCCATTAAGAAAACTTTTTCTGCCCATATTTTGTAAATATTGTATATCACTCAAATTGAATTTGAACCCCAGGCTAGTCAAATCTATTCTAATCTTTCTCAAATTTTGTATATCGCCTCATTTATGTGTTTTCAACGAATTTTAACCATATTCATTATGAGAAAAGATTCTTTTTTTGCCTAATTTTTATTTAAATATTTTATATCCTTGGTAACTTTCTCAGGTTCTCTAGCTATTTTTGATAGTATAACTTCATGATTAATTATTGATAAGTAGCATCTATTTTTTATTTATTATGCAGTTCTCTCATTTCTTTAAAATTATTATACTTCAATTCTTTAAATGCGAAATTCAATGTCCTTATAGCAATAACTTCCCCAGTCTTTGACAATTTCAAGTGAACCGAAATATATATATATATATATATATGTTTCATTTTATGTTGGTTGACTTCTAACTTATATTAATGAAAGCAAGACAATATTGAACTAATAGTTAAAAAGTTAGTTTGATAAAGGGCACTGCATCAAAATTTAAAATTTAAGTAGTTTAATGAATTTTAATTCTTGAAAGTTATGAAATTGTATGGAAATGAAATTCTGTTAATTTCTTAGAATTTTTATATATAAAAAGAGTATCATATAAATTAGGATGAAAGAAGGAAACAAAGAAATAATTTCTTGACATTTCACCAATGGATAAGTTATTTAAAGGGAGCACCTAAGGGTGTAGTCAATTAGTTGAGAATTATGAGTTCTTAGGAACAAATTTTAGTGTATGCAAAAAATACTAAATGATTTATTCTTATGTTGTACCGGTAGGAGTTAGCAAGTACCCATAGAAATGATTTATTCTTAAGTCAATTATTTAGGGCATGATACAAACTTGACTAGTTGACCGAACTAATTACATTCGCAAGCCAAAATACACATAAAATATGTATATTATATATATATATATATATATATATATATATATATATATATATATATATATATATATATATATATATATATCATAGGAAAATTTTCATAAAACACTATCTTTTAGTAGTAATTAGCCATCTGTAGATACCATTTGCTATATTACGGATTATAGATACATTTGCTGTGGTTATAAGAGCTATCGTATTCATGAATACAATAGCAAAAATATGCGTGAATCAGGGAAGTCCAACTAAGTTGTTGTATTCGAGTGTATTCGATTGTATTCATCGCGTGAAACATGGGATTATAGCTAGACAGATTACTGTATTCGACTGTATTCACGGCGTGAAACATGGGATTACACTATTATTAAACAGAAGGTATATCAATTAACATAATAGACTCCTAATATAACCCAACAAACTCAATTATAACACATAAAATTTGTATTTTCGGTTATAAAAAAGATTCTCAACTGAAAAATACCCCAAAAACATAGCAATCTTCAGAGAAATTATATAATACATCTGAATACATAAATCACATTAATTTTAAAAACATATGAATATATTCATGGCATATAGCGAGACAGTGAATACAATAAATACATAGAATACAATGGGATACATTGAAAAAACACTGGAAAAAAAGACAATGAATACAATAAAATACAGCGAGATACATTAAATTATAATGAAAAAAAAGACAGAATACAATGAAATACATGAAAATATAAAATCAAGTTGCTCAGCCTCAAAACTTCGTCGTCTTTTCTCACGAACAAACCCTAATTTCCGCCTTGTAGTCAAATAGTTCTCCCATCTTCAAAGATCTTGCAGAACGCTAATTGAATCGGAACATACAGAATATTAAATCGAAACTTAATTGGTTTCTTGTCTAGTTATCCGCATGGAATAAAATCCATGTATCAATGAAAGATAAATATGCGACGAAGTCAAATTATAAACTTGGTGAGATTGGGTCTTCAGCGACGGAATACAACGAGATAATCACCAACGATTTTGTGGATTTGCTTCGGCATGATTGGGTCTTCAGGTTAGGGTTTGTTGTTGCTGTGCTACTGGTCGCTGGATTTTTCAGCTGAGAAGCTGCCGTTAGAAGGAGGAGGAGAGCAAAAATTTTAATGGGATGAAAGAAGGGAATGAGATGTATCAAAGTAGAGAGAGAAAGAAAATAATGTAACTGAATAGCGTAATTAGTGGCTTAAGGCTAGGAGGTAACCAAAATTAAATATTTTGCTATAAACCTTAAAAGGTATCTATAGAATATAATTTTTTAAATGATATTTATTTAAAATAAATAAGGTGTTAACCTTTGCTATAGGGGGTAAATATTCATATTTGATAACCACAAGAAACTATTAATTTTTGCTGCGTACAGTAAGATGGCAGACACTGGACTTTTGTTGAATGAAGCCCAAACTCCATGGGCTTATATAGGCCCATTCACAGGCCGGGATTCAACAAATTACAACAGCTATAAACCCTAGCATACCATCTTACTTCTTTTCTCTTACAAAAAACCCTCGCTGGAGCAACGTGAATAGAGATCTGCATCGGCGCCGCAACAGCAGCAGAAGCGAAGATGGAGGCAGCGAGAACTGTGAAAGATGTTTCCCCTCACGAATTTGTGAAGGCTTATGCCGCTCACCTTAAGCGCTCCGGCAAGGTATATGCTTTGAATGTATATATGTATTTGCGTATATAGATTCATTCATTTATGTGTTCAGCTATTGATAATGGCTCTTGTAATGTGCAATGCTCGCTTAGTATCCTCATGAATATGTAGAATTTGTGTATAATCATGAGTTTTCCATGCGCCTTATTTGTTTCTACTTATTAGCTTCGATTTTGGTGTCTAAAATTTTCTGTAGAAATTCCTAACTGCTATAGGTTTCATATTAAAAGTAATTCGTCATTGAGCATTTGATAGTCAGTAATTAACTAACTAATACGAAAGAACCAACTTACTTTTGACAATCTTCTTCATATGATATGCAGACTTACGGAAAAGTTTTCTGTAGCTATTTGTTGGTATTAGAAAAAGGCATTTTTAGTTAAATAAAGATTTTCTGACTTAAACTTGCATTTGGTTTAGTGCTGTTTGTAACACACAGGTGCTTAATTTAGTCTGTCTTGTTTAGATAGTTACTGAAAGATTGAGGTAGAAAAAAACTAGTTTAAACTTGTTGAGTGCTATTCGGATTGAGTGTACTGTATAACAACTAAAATTGTTAGAGATGGGGACACTTTTGTTTACTTCTTTAGGTTTGCAGCACTGGCTTGATTCTTTTTCTTGAATCAAGTACATGGAAATATTCTATTCGTTGGTGTTGATGAAACTTGTTTGAAGTGTAGCAGTTGGTGTATTGCTGTCTGTGAGACTTGAATCCTAGACTGCTTGCTTACTCTGATAGTACATAGATGGAGTGAGTCTGCTTCATCTAGATGCTTAAGTCTGCAGAGAGGGGATACCTAAGAGGATAATTTTTGTTTTAGGTTTGCATATTCTAAGCTGTTAAAATGATTATTCATCTTGAATGAGTTCATTCTTTGCTATATTTAAGAGCAAAATTCTGAACTATTTTACTGCAAGTTATTTCTTTTGTGAAGTAGACATTGTGCTTTAACTGGCTTATAGACCTAGCTTAAAGGGTATATCATACTCTTTATAGTTAGATTCTGGGCTTCCAGCCAATGTTACTGCTGCAATTTCTTTGAAGCGTCAGTTGAATATTATGGTTATTGTGCTCGTCTGTGCTTATTACCTTTGCTTTATGCAGATGGAGCTTCCTGAGTGGACTGATCTCGTCAAGACTGGTAAACTCAAAGAGCTTGCTCCATATGACCCTGATTGGTACTACATTAGAGCTGGTATGTTTCATCTCCACTCTCAGAAGAAGGAACTTATCTATAGTAATTATCGTTTTTTCTAACATTTCTTCTTTATTATTTTGATGTATGGCAGCTTCTATGGCAAGGAAGATTTATTTGAGGGGCGGTATCGGTGTTGGTGGATTCCGAAGAATCTATGGTGGTAACCAGAGGAATGGCAGCCGCCCTCGTCATTTCTGTAAGAGCAGTGGTTCAGTTGCACGCAACATACTTCAGCAATTGCAGAACATGAACATCGTTGACTTTGATCCTAAGGGGTAAGTAGCCTTTTTGTAAAATCTAATTGCAGCTGAATTTTATGTGTTTCCTTATATTATGGTGGTTGTAGGAATTATATCCATTGATTAGTTAGAAACCTGTTTGGTATCTCAACTTTGGCAAGTTATTTTAGGTAGTAAAGACAATATAGTTCAGGAGAATAGCCCTAGTTCTCCCATTTTCTGAGATTTGTTGTCCCACATATTGAATGTCACCACTTAGTAATATTTATGATTAATCGTTGTTGTTGTTGTCTTTATATGGGTGCCACAAATTTTTGGCTTCCTTGTAAAAGGAAACGACGAGGCGAGTTGACTTTTCTCTTGAAAATAAGAACATGGCTCAATTGAAAATCAAGATAAAGTGCTTCACTTTGCTCTCAAGGAGACATCCTAATTGCTAGTGGATGAGCACAACTCAACATATCAGCTGCATTAAAAATGCAAATCCTTCACTCATTTGAGATGATTTTTTTCCGATGCTGCTGCTTATTATTGTCTGTCTGATTATATTTTCGTTCTTTATCTAGTGGAAGGAGAATCACATCCAATGGCCAGCGTGATCTTGACCAAGTTGCTGGAAGAATTGCTGCATCTCTTTAAGAGATGAATTCAGGCAATTTTATGAGTACATGAGTTAGCTCAAACTTATTGTTTCAGTTTGGACCTATACAAATTTAGGGTACTTTTCCATCAATTTTGTGGATGTTTTGCCTTTCTGAACTTTTTTCGTCTTTCTCAGTATGTCAGTTTTGCCCTTTCAGTACCTTTCTAGAGATGTTTTGCCTTTCTAGAGATGTGTTGTGGCATATCTTCCATTCGATGCATCACCTAGTCCAAATTTTACATTGAGTTGGTCCTTTCGAATTGGCAGCTATTTCCTAATTGATAAAATTAAAAAGCCTTGTTGGAATTATGTTTCCTTGTTTACATGAAGAAATTGCCGGTTAATGCTTCTCTTTTGGATAAGGGACACGTATCTTCTTTTGTATTGAGCAATAAGAAGTGTGAAGTCAAATCAAATATAATGACCAAACTCAGTTTTTGGTCGAAGTCAATGGGATTGCAGGAGGTGTCTGTTAGACACTGGAATTAAAGGATGAGTCATCCTAAGATTTAGGATTCTTGTTTCAAGTGTTTACGTCAAACATACCATCTTTCAACAGGTTGTCGTAATTATATTTCGTGTTTTTGCAACTCCATCGTAAAGGTTGAGATTTTAATGTTAAACAAAATTATGAGTTAGACTATCTGTTCGTCCCCATTTTGGACCGAAACATATTTAGGAGCTGGTTACTTTTTCAAAATTAGACGAGTTAATTTATTTTTAGCTTTGAACTTTAGACGAGGTGTCAACCTTCGATCTTTGAGCTAATTTGAAAGATAAAATGATCACCTTCTAGGCTTCTAATAAAAGATCATAAAAGTGGCGAATTCTTTAAACCAGCCATCTTACCTTTAACACGCTCAATTTAGCCAAATGTTTAATTGACATTACTGTTAACTTGGACAGGATGAACAATTTTTGGGTCTAGCCTGTTGGTTAAGCTTTTTTTGGCCAAAAGTAAATTTTTTCCTCAAAAATATTTTTTGAAAGAAAAATATAATTAGAAGCACTTGCTTAAATAAAATAAAGTAGTCAAACACAAACTGATTTTTACCGAAAGTATAAGTTAGTTTTAGAAACTAAGCTATTAGCCCATGTTTATAATTAATTAGAATTAATTATGTTCTAATGCAAAAATAAAATTAGAACAAAAATAATTTTAGTTAAAATACGAAAAATTTCCATTGAAGATAGGGCTGGGCATATATCGGGTAAAATCGATAACTCGAACCGTTAATTTTTGGGTTAACGGTTCGGTAATGGTTTAGAATTTTTTTATTATTGGGTTATCGATTCCGACCTCGTTTGTCAATTTTGTTAATGGGTTAACCGATAACCCAATAAGAATTAATAAAATTACGACTTTATCCTTAAGTATATACAAATGCTAGGGCTTCAGTTCATTCTCTCCTATTCTTTCTCAACCCACTCTTCAGTTGCTTCATCTTCATTCTTCGTAGACCTTACTAGTTACTCCTAGCGTAAGTCTTTAGTATGCTATATGTGAATTCTTCTCTTTTTTGCTTAACTCCGGTGAATTGTTTTTTCTTTTTTGCTTAACTCTTGATTGAGTTATCTTATCGGGTAAACCGATAGCCGAACCGATAATGATCGATAACCGATTAACCAATAACCGATATCTTATTGGTTCGATTATCGGTTTATCAAATTTGTAAACCAATAACCGATATGCTAAACCGATAATATTCATAACCGAACCGAACCGATCAATGCCCATCCCTAATTGAAGAGAGGGGGGCAGCATTTGCATCTATACCCGTTTTTGGGTCACGTTTTAACTTGTTACCCGTTTTACAAAAAAAATTGCAAGCCTACCCATTTTTTCGTGTAATTTCAGCATACATGCCTGAAGTAGCAAAGACAATCACGCAAATTTCAACATTCTAGTAGACGGGTGTGAAGTAGCAAAAATTGTTGAACCAAGTATGCTGAAATTTTTGTTTGTAATTGCTGAACTTAAGTATAGTAGCTGAAGTTTTGTTCTCTATTTGTTTCAGTGTTTGTTTGTAATTGCTGAACTTATGCATTCTAGTAGCTGCAGTTTTGTTCTCTATTTGCTGAATTTCAGCATATTTTAGCTGAAGTTTTGTTCTATATTTGCTAAACTTTAGCATGTTTTATGTTATCATGTAATTGATTTTTTGTACAGATAATAAGTTTATCAGTAGAATTAGTAACTTAAAAAACTAGATAAATGATTTAGCACAACGGTTAAAATGCATTGATAATGTACAAAAGCTGAATCCAAAAAAATAATAGAATGTGAATTAACATACATGTACGTACTTACTTTAGAAAGTTATTTATAATTTATTTTTAAATAATCTGATAAACATACTTATAGTAGTCATCCCCATGAAATGAAGTTTCATAGCAGCACCAACAACAACAGAAGAAAGAAGAAGAAGAAAACGAAGGAGGAGAAGGAGGAGTGTATAGGTCAAAATCTGACCACAGTAGCCGACCCAGTTAGAACCCTGCCCAAGGGGTGGGGTAGCGAGGACCATCACGACCTAGTTCGGTCTAAGTATCCATAATGTACAGTGGGTCAAAAGACAATAATTAAGTAGTGATGAAAAGGCCACATCATAAGGGCAGACCGACCGGAGAAGGTGGTCATGGTCTCAGAACTATATATACGGGATGAAATCACCAAAGAGGGGGGGGCTTTTTCGTTTTCTCTCTCTATATCCTCTCCTTCTATTTTCCTTCTAAAAAGGATGTAAAATCGATGACCTCTTGGGCATCATGAAAGAGGAAATAACAAGATGAATGAAGATTGCTCGTTTTTATTTCATTTTATCCATTACTTTCCCATTCATTTCCAAATTGGGATTTACTATGCTTGACTAAGACTAACCAAATCATTAGTATCAATTGTTTTAATCAAAAAAGTTTTGACATTTTTTGGTCAAACAATTTGGCGCCGTCTGTGTGGATTTCTTGTGAAATTTCTAGTCTCTTCCAGATCAAAAACCGAAAATATGATCACCCACTAAAAAGAGCGGTAAGTAAACCTCACGTGCTAATCTAGATCACGATGCTATATGCAAGCAGAAGTTACAACCAACATCCTCCCCTGTACATCGAGCGGTCCATGAACCAGCTAAGGCAGGCCCAACCCACGCAGGGCAAAAGCACAAAATAGAAGGGGAAAGAGAGCTGAGCACGACCACCGAATTTAGAAACCACCGCCCCATCAACCATTGAAACGCCAAGCAAAACGAGCAACGCTATAAATCTACCCTCATTCACCGACTCATCGGACAGGGGTAAGGAAAACAAGATTTTGGCTCACCTTCTACTGTTTGCTTAAATAGGAACACAAGCGCCGCGCAGGCGAATTTGCAAAGAAATATCTCAACTGGAGAATGAGAAACTACTACAAAACAACTGAAATATCGCTTACCTGACAATCCAACTTACAGAAAATGACGCCCTTTAAGCTGTACTCTCTCTCCCTCACCTAGGAGCTGTCCCAAGAGGGACTTCCCGGGGACTTAAGGACCGGGTCGACGAGGGGGACATCCCCGAGTTCAAAGTATAATTCATCGTCCCGTCCACCAATGACATCTCTAGAACGGAAAGCGAAAAGATTAGGCAGGGAAACTCCAATATGTGCACAAAATGAGTGTGAGCAAAACAACAACGTTTTATGCTCTCCAACATCACACCCCCCGATACGAATAAATTCAAGCGAACTGGGGCTCACCCGGAAGCGCAGAAGTTGAGCAAAATTGGGACTCCCCTAAAGGATAGCCAACTCTCCAAAAGAAAAACTGGGACTAACGGCGGGTTAATATTTCAACGAAAGCTCGAAATACACCCTTAAGGCCAAGGGCCATTGCCAAAGAGAAAAATTCGACCTCGATCGAACAACGACGGGTTAATATTTCGATGAAAGTTTGAAATAACACCCTTAAGTCCAAGGGCCTTCGCCAAAGAGAAGAGTTCGACCTCGATCGAACAATGACGTGTTAATATTTCGACGAAAGTTCGAAATAACACCCTTAAGGCCAAGGGCCTTTGCCAAAGAGAAAATTTGACCTCGATCGAACAACAACGGATTAATATCTCGACGAAAGTTCGAAATAATACCCTTAAGGCCAAGTGCCTTTTCCAAAGAGAAGAGTTCGACCTCGATCGAACAACGACAAGTTAATATTTCGACGAAAGTTCGAAATAACACCCTTAAGGCCAAGGGCCATCGCCAAAGAGAAGAGTTCGACCTCAATCGAACAACGCTGGGTTAATATTTCGACGAAAATTCGAAATAACACCCTTAAGGCCAAGAGCCTTCTCCAAAGAGAAGAGTTCGACCTCAATTGAACAACAACAGGTTAATATTTCGACGAAAGTTAGAAATAACACCCTTAAGGCCAAGGGCCTTCGCCAAAGAGAAGAGTTCGACCTTGATCGAACAACGACGGGTTAATATTTCGATGAAACTTCGAAATAACACCCTTAAGGCCAAGGGCCTTCGCCAAAGAGAAGAGTTCGACCTCGATCGGACAACGACAGGTTAATATTTTGATGAAAGTTCTAAATAACACCCTTAAGGCCAATGGCCTTCGCTAAAGAGAAGAGTTCGACCTCGACCGAACAACGACGAGTTAACATTTCGACGAAAGTTCGAAATAACACCCTTAAGACCAAGGGCCATTGCTAACGGTAGTTTGATCCGACCCGAACGACCCAAGTTATGAATAGCCTCATCCGAAATAACTATTATGTTATAAAATCCCGTTTCAAGTTAAGAGCGGATCCGCTCAAAGCAAATAGTCACATGTTGACCTTGCCCAAATGGGCAGTTCAACGACTTCATTCAGACTCACACGACGAAGTCCAACTCAATCTGGCTGAGATTAAACTCCTTGAAAATTAGGAATAGACCATACGGAAATCCGAATTTTCACGCCAAAATTATGCAAAGGAAAAGGAAGAGAAGCGCAAAAGACATACACCGATGAAAATTTCTTTTTATTTAAAGCAGTTGCGCAAATAGTCACCAATTACATAAGGCTAAAAGTCGGGCAAGTCCAAAGAAAAATAAAGAGAGAGCAACACAAAGACAACAAAAAAACAGCACAAAGATAAACAATTCTTTCACTCGGGCGTCATCACCGCCGTCCTCCTCACCACCATCTCCAGGAAGTACCTCTTCAGCATCAACATCCTCGTCGGCCCCCGGCGTCGCAGGATCGTATTCGCAGTTAACACGAGCCTCTCGTGCCTTTACTCATGCTCTTTCATATGCAGCCTCAGAAACACTACCCGCTTCCCACAAACTCTTATATATGTCCTACTAGGCCTCCACATGTACCCAAAGCTCATGTAGATGATGGGGAACGGCGGTGGAGGCAGATTCGACTTGGGCCAACAATTGCGCCTTCTCGGCTTCAAGAGCATCGAATCGATCCCCCAAAACCGACGCTTCCCGGTCAATGTCACCAATACGCTTTTCAAGCCTCGCCTCCCTAAGCGTCGCCGTTGCCCTATCAGATTCCTGCTCGGATTGAAGAATGCGGATAGTGTCCTTTAAAGCCGTCGCCCTTGCTGAAGCCGACGCCCAAGCACTCTCAATATTCTCCAACCCGGAAACCTTTCTCTCCAGTTCAGCTAACTTTCCCACCCACTCCGCACTCATCGCCTCGACCTTGATGGCATTCTGATCCATCTCGGACTGCATCGACCGCACCTTTGCCTGAAGATGCTTACACTCAGAGGCAACCCCTTTGCCCAACTCAAGTTCTTCGTCCTTTGCATGAAGTTGCTCCTCGAGCACGCTGCTCATGCGAATAGCCTACATCAATTCCTGATCCCTCTTCTCCAGTTCTTCGCTAAGGGATCGATCACCGGCGTTCGCCTTCATCCGCTCGTGCATCTCACGACACTTGTTGGAGTAGCGTCGATATTTCTTCTACATCGTCAGGAAAATCTTGGCTCGAGTGTCAGCCCTACAAGCACTCTCAATTTCTACTTTGTACGTCTGAAAAATGAGAAGATGGGTTAAGGCTAAGTCGCAAAAATGAAGAGCATAAAAGAAAAGGGAAACTTACCCTCATGCCCATAGCGGCCACTTCATGCATCAAATCAATATCACGAACGTCCCGTAGAGCCTTGCTCTCGGCGGCGGAGCACAAAAGGTCAAACTGCTGCACCAGATCTTTTGTATCTCCTAGGAGGTTGATATCCGATGAGATTTCAAGTATACGGGACGAGCCTCCTACATGTACCACCGAACGGGTAAGGCCCTCTTCAAACATCCTGACATCATCAGGATCAAGATCAGACTCAGATTCATAGTCATTGACCTCAACGCGTTTTCCTCTTTCTGCGGCCGAAGAAGGGGCACGACTCGGTCTAGAAGATGAAGGCCTATCCAAAGTAACAGCAGCGACCTCGGGACTCCGACTCTCCGTTGTAGTAGTCTGTTGGTCACCCGTAATGGCCGGAATCTCTGTCGATGGATTGATCGCGGCGACCGGTTCCACCTCTGCGGACGGGTTAGCATCATTCCCGGTCTTTGACTCCATTAAGGGGTCGTCGTCCTCTAAGCATATCACGGTTGACGGAGCCGTTTCGAACTCCACCCATTGTGTCTTTGACGACCCCTCACCATCCTCAGCACGGGAAGGCTCCCCCGTTGGGCAGATAGCAGAAGCCGGGCCCCCAGATTGAGGAACAGTTTCCGTGCACACGGCCACGACCGCAGAATCAATTTGAGCAACCGTTGTCGTAGGTCGGGCAACAGGCCTTTAAATGGGCCGAGTAGAGGACGCCGATTGACTAAACGCAAGAGGAGGAGCCCTTGCCCTTCGCACTCTACCTGCTAGAGATAGAACGCCATATAAACAATAAAGCCAAATTGCAAAACGGAAAGCAGAGACTGCGGTAAAACTACTTACCATTAAGGGGCTTACGCCCATATTTCTCGTAGAAGGACGACCATATACGAACTCCCGCCGTATGAGGAAGAATGGCGTTCACCCAGTCGTGGATGTCGTCAACAGGCGCATGGGGTAGTCTCGCAGCTGCAAAAGTAAAAACAGTTCAATACCGCCTAAAGAGAAGCGGTCGACTATCATTCCGACCAAAAAATATAAAAACTTACGTGCAAAGTTCCATCTCTTAGGGAATCCTTCAGGATCCGCCACAAGGTGCTCCTTCCGCACATAAAAATAATTCTTATAGAAGCGACGGTTGACCCTGTCGTCCATCTTCACCACCAAGCTCTTCGTCCCTCGATGACGCATGTGTCTCAAAGTGATCTCCCGACCAGCGAGTTCCGCGAACTTGATCAACATGAGGAACAATTTATACAAGTACGACAAAAGTTGAGCCGGACACACCTCGTAGAAATGACAGAAATCTACCACGGAGGGGGGGAGGAAGCGTATACCCGACGTTGAAGGGTAGGCGTGAGATGCACAATAACCCGGATCAAAATGTATGATATCGTCTCCCACCGCCAGCAACATTTCAACATGGCCAGGGATCCCACATTTTTCCCTCATTCCCCCAATATGTGCCTCAGTCATAACAGAGGGAGCGGGTTCTGGCTCTTCCCCGATGAGACTGTGGCGATCGTTCCACAGCTTTCCAAGACGAGGCAGTATTTCGGCCGCTGTCGGAATCCCTTCCTCCTCTATCACCTCCACTCCTCCGGGAGTAGAGACATCACTTTCTGACGCTAAAATTGCGGCAGGGTTATCAATGCGGGAAGAACTACCAGCCATGTGTATCGATGTAATGGAACAAAAGGCTTAAGAAAAAAAAAGAGATAGGGGTGAATTTCCGGCTAACCGAAGAAGATCGAAAATCTGAAAGTATTTGAGAAGAGGAAGATCTACAATGTTCTCCCACCAAAAGCTAGAAAGTGTACAAATCGAATGGGGTATTTCCTATATTTATAGGGACATAAATTCCCCAAGCGGGAAACCCAAGAGTCGCCAACCGAAACTGATAGGGGCACGAAACGGTTCAATAACCAGGAAACATGTGTCATAATGACAGTAGCCACGAACGACGTTTCAAATCGAACAAACGCTTCGATTTCAAACGGTCGCGACGGTTCCAAGGGCACCGTTGTAGCGTCGTCCCATCGCCTCGATCCACAGACTACGTCCAAGGCACGAACAGTCAGATTTTTCCCAAGTGTTCAAAATCATAATCCGCCTGCCGGGACCATCAATAGACGACCCCGACAGACGGAGGGACTAATTGTATAGGTCAAAAACTGACCACAGTAGCCGACCCAATTAGAACCCCGCCCAAAGGGCGGGGTAGCGAGGACCATCACGACCTACTTCGGTCTAAGTATTCATCCCCAAAGAGGGGGGGGGGCTTTTTCGTTTTCTCTCTATATCCTCTCCTTCTATTTTCCTTCTAAAAAGGATGTAAAATCGATGACCTACTGGGCATCACAAAAGAGGAAATAACAAAGATAAATTAAGATTGCTCGCTTTTATTTCATTTTATCCATTACTTTCCGATTCATTTCAAGATCTAGAGTTTATTATGTTTGACTAAGATTAACCTAATTATTAGTATCAATTGTTTTAATCAAAAAAGTTTTAAGATCTTTTGGTCAAATAAGGAGGAGAAAGAGGGATGAATTTGTCTAAAAAGAAAGTACAAATTAAAACTTTTAAAAAAAATTAGTTATAGATTAAATTGGGCAACCAAATAGAGCACCGGTGCAATTTTTACGGGAGGGGAGGGGTTGCTGTACAGAAATAGTTGCAACGGCAATGGCCCGCGGCCGACTGTCTCACCAAAAATTAAGGAAGCTCCATACTACTGACGAAGCAGCGTGGTTATGGTAGGCCCAATTTCACACACCGAAGGTCACATGAGTCCACGTGTACTGAGTTAGAATCTCCAAAACTTCGCTCTCTCACTAGTAAAGTGTCACATACGTCCAAATCTCCAAATACAATATTACATGAGTTAGAATCTCAAAGAATCTTACTATTTAAAAAAAAAAAAGAAGCAAACCCAAAGCAGTAAGTTAAATATAGTTTAATTCTCCATTTGCTCAAACTTTGCTTTGCTTCACTTTTGCTTTTGATTCTGTCCATTTCCAGCGCATTTGTTTCTTCATCGGCTAGGGTTTTGCAGACACTAGACATGATTCGATCTCTTATCAGTTTGTGACGTTTTTGCTGTTTGGATTAAGATGTTGTTGGTACGAATTTTCCTCTTTTGATTTTGTGATCACATATATTCCGTCCTTTTTTTTTGTGATTAAGATCGTGGCGTGCTTTTCAATTTTCTATGTTTATTTTTCTCCTATATCACCTTCTTAGTCTCTGTTTGGATACTTATACATAGAGATAAATTCATTTAAAGAAACTCTGGTTTTGAGGAATCCTTTAATTTGCCCATAAATGGCAAATTATTTATCAGTATTGGATTGATATTGCCTAAACAGAGCGAAGTGGATAGTGAGGGTCAGTCTGATTGTTTATTTGATTGATTGCTTTCCAGTTTCCTCATATACTATCAGGAACTACCTTTTTAGGTAGTACTCTCTCCGTGTCAATTCATGTGTGCATGTTTGACTGGGCATGTAGTTTAAGAACGAAAGTAAGACATGAAATTTGTGGTCTAAACAAGCCATGAACATTTTTGTTTCTAAATATAGAAACGTATCATTTTTATTTTTTTTGGGGAGAGAGCAACGAGTGCCACATAAGTTGAGACAGAGAGAGTACTATCTTTCCGCTTGACAGACTTATTTATACTTTTTTGAAGCCATATTTTCCGTTATGCCGTGATTTGATTAGAGAAGTAAGTGTAACACTTGGATATAGTGAGAGTAGTGGATTGAAGAGCATCTTTTTTTGTTTTGTTGATGAAGTAAGTAATTATCATTAATAAAGGTATCCAGAAGATGCATAGTTAGACATTCCATTAAAACATCTGCGATTTCTTTCAGTCCAAACACACCAAAAAATTACTGCTGGGATCATTCTCCAGATCCTTTTGATGGTTTATCCCACTCTCTAAATATGCCAACTAATAAATGCTTCCTTGACTGTTTGAGTCATGACCCAGTATAAACCAAAAATAGAGCAGAAGAAGTTCCAGAAATCAGCTGTAAAAGGGCAATGCAGAAATAGGTGGCTGACATTCTCTCTGAACTTTGGTGGCACAGATAGCATCTGTTCACTAGGATTGTGCCTCTCTTTCCGAGGTTATCCTGTGATAGGCATGCTCCCTTAAGTGCTATCCAGGAAAAGCAGGAAATCTTTAGCCTAATCTTCCACACATGCTTCCATGGTCAGTCCTCTAAAATACCATTCTGAGAGCACAAATGTTCATAGCCAGCCTTGACGTTGTACTTCCCACCTTTTGATCTTCCCCACAAGATTCTGTAGGTTGGTGTATGTCAAAGTTGTATTCTGCCAAAGTTGTAAAGAGTGTGAGTAGGACATTGATTTCCCAGTCAGAGAGGTTTCTTCTGAAAATGGGGTTCCAGCTATTTCCATCCTTGTACTGAGCAATTGATGCATCCTGATTGCATGCAATTTGATATATTCTTGGGAAGGACTCCTTTAAGGTTGTGCTGCCAAGCCATTTGTCTTTCCAGAGTCTAATGTGTAAACCATTTCCAACATTGAAAGATATATTCTGGAAAAAATCTCGGTTGTGGCTGCTGATGTGCTTCCATACTCCCACCCAATGTGGTCAAGTGCTTTCCTTGGTACACCAATTATTTTGGGCACCAAATTTAGCAGCTATGATTCTCTTCCAATAACCTGCTTCATGTTGCCCATATCTCCAAAGCCACTTCATTAGCATGCTTTTGTTGTGATACTTCAGGTTTCTGATTCCCAAACTCCCTTGAGCTTTTGGTTGAATTACTTTAGACCATTTCACCAATGAGAACTTTTGGGTTGTGCTGTTTCCGTCCCCTAAGAATCTCCTTCTTAGTCTATCTAGCTGCTTTAGTATTGAGCCTGGCATGGGGTAAAGTAACATACACTAGGTTGGAATACTATCAAGGACACTATTGATAAGTGTCCGTCTGCCACCCAATTATAGATATTGCATTTGCCAGGTTGCCAATCTCTTTTCACACTTTTCAATGACAACAGCATCTTCTTTTTTTTTTTTTGCCTTTTCTTTTCCGTGGGAGACTGATGTGCAGTACTTACTTTGTCCCATTTTATGTGACACTATTACTATTTGGGGAATAAAACTATTTTTTGTTTGACTCTAATTGTTTTTCTTTTTCTAACATCTTCTAAATATTTTTGATGATGATAATTTTGTGGTTTGTAGTACTTTATATGTAGTTTCTAACTATGTAAAAAGTACATTTCAAAAATATTGAGAAGTCGATGTCTGATGTCCGGATTCAGACCAAAAATTAGATGCTTTTAGCTCGTACTCTGAAGTCCATTATTCTTTCTAGAAGGGAGGGAGTAATAAGCTACTTTTGTTTCTGTTGCAATCCAAAGAGAGGCTATTGTTACAAGAACTTAGGTTGTAATTTTTGAACCTGTTTGATGAAACTTTTATTCTTTTTACTTGCAGGGTATTGTTTTGGCTTTGCTACCTTTATTGAAAGGTTTAAAGCCCTTTGAGATGGCGAATAAAATAAGCAGGATTGCAAATTTGGAGTGTACAACCACCATCACCTGAGTACTTCTGGAACGTATGTGATTATTGGAGAAACAAGATAACTGACCTCAGGGAACTCATAGCCAGCTTGTGGGGCTTCAGATAGGTGTTCAGTGGAAGCTGCATAATGCAATTATATATGTTAGGTTAATGCCCTTTCTGGCTGTTATTTTGTTACTTGAGGTTATGTTCTGAGATGTTTTGTGCATTAAGGGAATATAGAATTTAAGAAATGGAAGACTATCGAGAATTAGATATTCCACTTGCTAGCTGGATCAGCAAAAATCCCTCCGAGATGGCGGAATCGTGGTTTTTTATTCTCTGTTGTTTCATTTCTGGTTTAGTCGGGATTCTCACTATCATTTACACTGCTTTCCAGTGGAGAAAGAATGTAAACATTAGTTGGATGAAAGCTATAGCTAGGTCAAAGAAAAACCCGAAAGCCAGGTATAAGGTCCCTGTAGCTTCTCATAGTTGGACTTTGGAATCCATATCTCGAGGGAAAAGTTTAAATTGCTGTGTCTGCTTAGAGTCCATGTCGCCATCTCAAACTCTTGGACCAATGGTGGCATCAGAGAGTTTTTTTAATTGCTGCTGCACTTGTGGTGCAGCAGCTCATCTTAGTTGCTCATCGAGTGCTCATAAGGATTGCAAATGTGGATCAATGTTTGGATATAAGCACGTGGTACATCAGTGGGCAGTTCGGTGGACAGAGGTAGCAGATCAACCAGATGACTCTTTCTGCAGCTACTGTGAAGAGCCGTGCAGCAGTTCGTTTCTTGGGGGTTCCCCTATATGGTGTTGCTTATGGTGTCAGCGCCTGGTTCACATTGATTGCCATGCTAATATGTTCCATGAAACTGGTGATATTTGTGACCTGGGCCCTTTCAGAAGGCTTATTTTATCGCCTCTTCATGTTAAAGAGTTTACTAGGACGTCCTCTGGTGGACTGCTGAGTTCTATCACACAAGGAGCCAATGAAATTGCATCTTCAGTACGTGCTAGTATTAGAAGTCAAAGCAAGAAATACAAACACAAAAATAAAAATCATTTAAATGAGGTATCCGCTGACACAGGCAGTGGTGATAATACTGGTGACACAACCACTGAAAGCACTGCAGATACTCATCAAGTAAATGGTACTTATAAAGTAGAGGAAAATTGTAATGGTGGCATACATAAAGAGGCTGTAGATCAGCAACAAGGAAGTGTTCTGAAAAAGCTGGTATCTATACCCAGCTTCAAGAGGAGTTCATCAATCAATCAGAAGGATGAGTCTCAGATAATACGGATGAAACAGAAATATGAATTGACTGATTTGCCTCCAGATGCTAGGCCTCTGCTAGTTTTTCTAAACAAGAAAAGTGGAGCTCAGCGAGGAGATTCACTTAGGCAGCGGCTGAACATTTTATTAAATCCTGTGCAGGTCAGGTCATTTAGAGCAAGCTCCCTCAGCTAGTCTTTTGGCACAATTGCATGGAAATGTGTTCTTCCTCTATCTATGCATGGATTACTTGCATGTTAAGAAATGTTACTACCATAAGAAAATGACTTAGTTGACCAATTAGGGTTTACCATATCCCAAAAAAAGAGAGAGGCGCATGTGGCACAGGCCCTCGGTTATGAAAAAACGAATTGGTTGACAAACTACTTCTGCTGTCCTTTAAAGGGCCTGGGGAGCTCGTAGCTATTAGAAGTCACTTGTCCGTCTTATTGAATAATAACATATACTTTATTAGGATATCTCTAAGTGTTTGAGCACCTTTCAACTGATAATTATTACGTGTTCACCATCTATACATATAGCCTGATCTTTTAACATGCTAGTATGGCATAATTATAAGGCATTTGTCAAAGGAGACTCATTAATCTTCATTTTCAGTTGAATTGACTATTGAGGATTGTAAAATTTGACTTATACAGGTATCTATCAAAGTGAAGGGAGAGGATTAGATAGAATGAAGTTATAGTTCTCCCTTTTTACTGAGTTCTAGTGTAAAATAGCTGTTTCTTGGGTTCTACTTGTTATGCCAGCTTAACTATAGCTCCTTCATAATGAATAACATGGAAGGCGATTTGTTATTTTACTAAAAACACTCTTAGTGTAGTCTACCTTTCAGTAGATTCAACAATTTGATGTCCGTGAGCGAGTGTCTTGATCTGATGTTGCGTGGATATGCTAAATAGGTCTTTGAGTTGAGCTCAACTGAAGGACCAGAAGTAGGTCTTTATCTATTCAGAAGGGTTCCTCACTTCAGGATTCTCATCTGTGGAGGAGATGGTACTGTTGGATGGGTTTTAAATGCTATAGATAAACAAAACTTTGTTTCGCCCCCACCAGTAGCAATACTTCCTGCTGGGACGGGAAATGATTTGGCTAGAGTTCTTTCCTGGGGAGGTGGCTTGGGTTCAGTTGAGAGGCAAGGAGGTCTTTGCACACTTTTGCATGATATAGAGCAAGCAGCGGTAACCATCCTTGATCGTTGGAAAGTTTCAATCTTGAACCAACAAGGAGAGCTGCTTCAACGTCCAAAGTTCTTGAACAACTACCTTGGTATGTTGATATCCTCTTCATGTCATAGATAATACTGATATCTAAAATGTAAATTATCTCTCTGTGACCTGAAAAAATTTAGAATATTTTGCTTGGAAATATTATGATGAGTTTCTCACTTTCTTAGATATAGAATTTGATGATTGTTGGGAACTGATATTCCAGGTGTTGGTTGTGATGCAAAGGTTGCATTAGAAATCCATAATATGAGGGAGGAAAACCCGGAAAAGTTCTACAATCAGGTAATGCAGATATCTTTTTGTTTTTAGAGGATGTGAAGCATGAAAAATGGGTTAATGGGATTGATATGATACCAAATAGGTCTGTAGCTTCAAAGTTTTGCTTTGATAATTGATGTATTTGATGGAAGACCTGAAACTATTTAATATTTTTTTTTGTTAAGTAATTAAAGATATTATAAATTTATGCACTAAGCCAGTGCATCAGGCATAATTACAGGTTGTGGAAACCCTCTATTGTATCTAGCATTCCATCTACATCATGCTCAATTACCAGATTGCACCAAAAAGCTACAAAAAAATACGTCTCTGTTTAAAATACAACTATTTAATATTATAAAATGGTAAGTGATGCCAAAACAAACAAATTTGCTCGATGTAAACCTTATAATTTTGCTATTGCTTTGATGCTATACTTTCAAAGAGTTTTTAGTTTCTTTTGAGGGTATTTTGGCCTAATTATAGTGCACTCAGTCTTGAAGGCGTTTCGTTTCATAGTTACTTTTTATTCTTCGATATTGGTTCCACACTTGTGGCGCTTGTGTAAAAGAACAGTTGTCAGACCATTTTCCAATAGGCTGCTGAAAATAGAGTCAGGTGCCATTAGTAATATGCTCTTCAGTCTTCTCAGAGGGGGAGAGGAGAAGTTCTGGAGGACAGAATATTTAAATGAAATAAGAACTTCACCCAGATGTTCTAGACTTGACTAATGACTACTCTAATATCTCAGACCTGAATGCTTTCTTGTTTTAACATGCATTTCTGTTCATCAATAAAAGAAAGACAAAATCTTATCTTGCATACAGTTTCTCGGGCTAATCTTTTTCAGATATCAAGCTTCGCTTTTGACATTTCTGATTGTCACTGAATTAGTTCTCAATGTGTTCGTTCGAGCTTTCTTCATGGTTTATTGGTGGCACCTGCCGATCTACACTGCTTAACAGTTGCTTTATATTGCATCCCTGTTAAAACATGTCTTCTCATATACAGTAGCATTTAACTTTATATGCACATTGTTGATAATAATTTGTCCTTGTGTTTCTGATATTCATCTCTTTTAGAGATTCCAGAGCTTCGTTACTTCGGGGCAAGCGATATATCTAAATTTTTGAAAATTTGGAGAGTTGAGTATCCATGACATGGTGTTTGCTAGCCATGAATTCTTATGCCTTTTCATGTTTTACATAAATCCAGTTCAGTGAGTTCATTATATAGGTTTTCCTGTGCTCTTTCCAAAAGTGGGTTAAGTTGACAAGCTCTTACAATAAGTTAGCCCGCAGTAAGTTGCCTACTTAGTGAACTCTCTCATCTGAGGTGGTTCTTGTGGATGCTAATAATTATTTAAGATTTAATCTTGTTTGTTTGTCTGTTCTGTATTATGTAATAGTAAATTGTGTTTATGTGTATTCAGAGATTGAGGTCATGAATTTTATTCTTGTAGGAGTTTTTTGTGTAATTGATTAATTTAAGTTCATATATTTGTCGATGTGTATTTCTGTCGGCGCTGAAAATATTTGGCAACATTGTTGCAGTTCATGAACAAAGTCCTTTATGCCAGAGAAGGCGCCAGGAGTATCATGGATAGGACATTTGCAGATTTTCCATGGCAAGTTCGTGTGGAGGTTGATGGTGTTGAGATTGAGGTTCCTGAGGTAAGTGTCAAATACGCAGCTACAAAATCCTTTTGAAAAATTTGTATGCTTTTGAACTTTTACTTTTAGTCATTTAACATACTGACTTCTTGTCGTATAACATATTCATTTTGCAAGTTTCGTAGTTATTAATATTTTTGAACCTTTTACACATGAGGTAATTGTGGTTGATGTTTTAGTCGATTATCTTGTCTGGAGACTACTTAAAATACAATTGCTAGTTAATGGATCAGTGGTGAAACGATCATGCTCTTTACTCTTTCTAGGATGCAGAAGGTGTTCTTGTTGCTAATATCGGGAGCTACATGGGCGGAGTAGACTTGTGGCAGAATGAAGATGAAAGCTATGATAATCTTGATCCTCAATCCATGCACGATAAGATGCTGGAGGTTGTTAGCATTTCTGGTACCTGGCATCTTGGGAAGCTTCAGGTATATTTTGGGGAATTCCTGAGGTGATGTGGTAAAAGTAACCATCATTTCGAAGCTTTGTTTCCTGAGAGATATTTCAATATTGTTCAGTGATTTCGTTTAAGCACTTTGCTGTTATTTTGTGCTCATATCCCTAGTTGGATTCTGACCAATAATTATATCTGGTAGTTCATTACTTGATTAATAAAAGAAATCTGGTAGTTCAGTAGTTCCCGGGCAAGAGTTGTTGCAGATATTGGCGTAAGTAAATGGAGAAGGAGAAACAGTTGATGGTTTTTGTTGAGGGGTTATTTTGAATTGGGTTCAACTGCTCCTGTTTGAATCTGATTAGAGAATGCAGTTGTTTCTGACATAAAGTTTCATTAAGGTTTATTTTATCTTCCAGCTACTTTTAAATGTTGGACCTGTGTGATAAAAGCATTGTTCTTACAATCAGGTGGGGCTTTCCAAAGCTCGGCGGCTTGCACAAGGACAAGTGATTAAAATTCAACTTTTTGCTGCATTTCCTGTTCAAGTAGATGGAGAACCTTGGAATCAGCAACCCTGTACATTGACGATAACACATCATGGACAGGTTTCCTTCCCCAACAATGTGCTTAAATTTTTATCCGCTGAAGCATGGATCTGAGACCATTGTATCTGGCATGCCTGCATTACTATCTAATAGTTATCCTAACATCATGCATTTAAGGTTCTAGCGATTTGGAAGTGGCGGGACTGGGAAATTTCAGTTTTATAATTCATTTCTATGTATCTTTAACGCATGGAAAATAGTCTTTTCTGAGGGAAATTGATGTATGTTTAGGCTTGTTATGGTGCATTCTCTTGGTTCGTTGTCATTCCCTCCCCCCTCCCCCTTTTTTCTTTTAGATAACGTTGGGCTTATATACCCGAACCCAAGTTGCTTGGTGATATGGTGGTGCAGTTTATTCAGGTTACTACACTATTACACACATACAGACATACATATGCACACATATCTGACACTTATCTTTTATAGGCTTTTATGCTGAAGAGAGCAGCAGAAGAACCTCTAGGTCATGCAGCAGCCATAATTGCAGATGTGCTTGAGAATGCTGAATCCAATCAAGTAATTAATACATCACAGAAGCGAGCACTTCTTCAAGAAATGGCTATCAGACTGTCTTAGCTGTGTTTCTTACACGATCAGGCACACTGATTTTTTACTTTGCTGCAGCTATTGCAGAAGTTGTTAGTTACTGTGTTTTTTGTATAAATCAATCTTCTGCTTCATCGCATAGGTTCGCCCACTTCATTTGTGAAATATCAAGAAGACTTGGAATGCTTCTATCTGAAGCTTGTTTGTATATTGAACTCCACGGTGTAAAGACTTCTAAATGAGGTGACTTTTGCAGCGGCGTGTTTAAATATGAGATAAATTTGAGTTTTATGAGCTACACCAATGTTTATTCTGGATAGAGTTGGAATTTTGATGATCTGATTTCTTCCAAAGACCTTAAGGTTCTCTATCAATCAAACCCGCAATGCTTCAGTTTTCTTGACATTTCTTATCTTACATATTAGATTCTTTTAGTATGATTTTGTCAATTCTAGTTTGTATGATGATTTATCTACCAGTCCATACATGTTTTATTTGGAAAACCTACTTATTTGTTCACTTTAAGACATCAAAATAATTTCCCTTTGGTCAATAACTGCGCCCTTCATGTTGTTAGAAGTTACAGGCAGAGAGTTTAAGTATTATGGTGTGTAATATTTTTTTATGCCATGAGATTAAGCTATTTGCGATAACAAGGACTAATTGTTTTTGACAGTAATGATCTTTTAACCTGAAAGACATATTAAATTGTATTGATAGTATATATATATATATATATTTTGCATTGTTTTCACATATAATTTAAACTCATAGGAAAAAAGTTTCAACGTGCATATGCGCTTATTTATGAGTTTTATTTCTCTTTTCTTCTCGCCCGATTAACCTATTAGTTGTTTCTAAAAGAAGAGTACATATTACATGTATCCAAGCTACATGCCAATAGTCACTTCTTATTGATTTACTAGTTTTCAAACACGTGTATTCAATGCTATAAGTATAAATTTTTTAAAATGATGTAAATAATATTAGAATAATTGTGATGAGTTACAAAAAATTACAAAGCAGAAAGTGCAAGCTCAAACTGAGTATATCAAATATATTTGAATATGAGCAATGTGGGCTATGGTTACAAATACTTTATGTCTTAAAGTCCGTGCCATGGCCTTAAAGAATTGTAACTTCCGCCTTTTCACAATTGCATACTTATTAAGAACTTGTTTTCGAATGAAATAGTATTTTGGAGAAGTTAGTACAGAAATTCGATTAACATATGTCTTTATTAGGATGGCTAATAGATCATTGTCAATTTTCATGATGTATGCCTGCAAAAGAAGTAGTACTTAATAGTTACTAACATAAAAAAAAATCAATTGATGTATATAAATCATAATTGCCTGTATACACACCCTTTGTCTGATTCCAACTCATGGGTCCATTCACCTGTAAATTTGGCACAAGAATATTAGTTGATTGTATATATACAAGTGCAACTAAATGTATCACTCTGCTGTTAGTTACAAAACCGTACAAGTTTTGTTAATATCAATACAAGTAACCTATTAGGATTTAGGAGTGTAAAACAATATTAAGGCTTAATAGAAAATTATCAATATGACAGTTGACACCCGTACCAAATAGTAAAATATCAATATCATTCTAAGAAAATGGAGATAAAACTAATTATTACATGATATTATTTCATTGATAGCGTAGCATGGACACAGTATCTTGTCGTATGAATTGCCGTAAGTTTTGTGGTTTTTATATTTCTATCATTTTCTATGGTGTTACGCTTTTTTTAAAAGTAAGTGGGATGTCATTAGCCCGTTAAATACCATCTCAATGCGCATCAAAATTACCTAGTTATAAGTTTCCTAGGACCAACAAAGAATTATTGAGTTCGAATTAATATGAATAAGCAAGAACTACCGCTTGGCTTAATCTCAAGAGAAACATAGGGGGAAAGCAGAAAAAGTAAAGACAAAAAAAGGGGAGGAATAGAAACAGACAAGTCATCGTCCAAATAAAAGTATCTTCAATTATAAAGTATATATATATATATATTCTCATTCTATAATAATACTAAGGGAAATAAAGAAAGTTTTTGCGGTCATACTTCATTTTTATTATTTTCTACACAGATTCCTTTGATTCTTATTTACAGAAGTAGTCTTAAAGGATATGTCAAGTAGTACTAACTTATAAAAAGTTCTCAAAGAGAAAGTGAAAAGAAAATTACAATAGACATTGACAAAGAAAATGAAAATGAAAAAAAATAACATAAAAGAATGAAAATGAAGAAACTAACAAGAAGACAATGTATCTGTAACGATCCGGCTGGTCGTTTTGAGTGTTGTAGCCCCTTTCCCCCATTTACTGCCAATTCTATGCTCAATATTTGATATGTGACTTGCCGGGGTAGTTGGTTTGGTTCCGGGATATTTCGTAGGGGTGCTTATCGGATCGGGCGAATAATTACACTTAACGGTTCGACTTATCTAGTAATCCGCTAGCCATCCAATAAGATAAGGGGAGGATTAGTATCGAATTAACGATTATCGGGCGATTATCGGACGGTTTATCGGCTAAACCAAATAGAAAAGTTTTGGTACAATATTGAAATGGATTTTTTTTATGGGTGATTTTGTTGACTAACTTCCTGTTAGCAGCTTAACAGGCCTGTGGGTCTTAATAATTTTATAGCATATTGAAGTTGCTCAAATGACGACCCCTCCCCCCCCCCCCAAAAAAAAAGAGGATCAATCTGTCTTTACTAGTCAAATGCACAAGGTCATTGCTCTTGCAATTTCCTCTATTCTGATTTCTATCAAAGCTTCTAAGGAAAATCAACTACTTATGCAACAATGTAGTAACAAGTTGCTATTACTTTACTATGCTATAATATGAGCTAAGTGTCTTAATACTTTAGTCATTTAGGGTTTCAATAGTACTTTATATATATAGGGGTAAACAAATAAATATAAAAATTTAACGGGTTAAAGGTTTATCTAATAAGAAAGTTGAGTAATCCACTCCGAACCTTTAAGCCGTGAATTATAAAATCTAAATTCATTCACTATCTATTACCTCGATAATCCGATACCAATAAGTCATCCGTTTGGTTCGGCTAACGATTTCAGTTCGATTTTGAACAACCTTAATATTTTGGAATGAATTGGGACACTTAGTCCCAAGGTTGGAAGCTTAAGTTGAAAAGGTTGACCGAATATTGACTTGTGTGTAAATGACTCCGGAATGGAGTTTTGATGGTTCCGATAGCTTCGTAGGGTGATTTTGGATATAGGAGTATGTCCGCATAGTGATTTGGAGGACCGTAGTTGATTTTGGCTTGAATTGGCGAAAGTTGAAAAAATAAAAGTTTGGAGAGTTGAGAGGTTTGACCAAGAGTTAACTTTGTGGTTACCAGGCTCGGATTTTGGTTTCGAAAGTTGGAATAGGCTTGTTGTATCATTTATTACTTGTGTGCAAAATTTGAGGTCAATCGGAGTTGATTTGGTAGATTTCGACATCGATTGTAGAAGTTGGAATTTCTTAGTTTTCGTTAGGCTTGAATTGGGGTGCGATTTGTGTTTTTGATGTTGTTTGATGTGATTTGAGTCCTCGACTAATTTCGTATCATATTTTTGGACTTATTAGTATATTTGGTTGAGGTCCCAGGGACCTCGGGTTTATTTCAGATGGTTAACAGATCAAATTTGGCTTAAGTGTTATGTGAGGTGCTTCATATCTGGTGTCATTGCACCTGCGGTGGGATTGGCCGCAGGTGCGTAGCGGCATAAGCGGCTCTGTTAGCGCAACTGCGAAGAGGAGGAAGGACACTGGGGGTCGCAGGTGCAGAAGGGTTTCCGCGGATGCGGATGCGCATCTGCGCATGGTCGACCGCAGAAGAGGATTTAGACATGCAGTGTTGGAGTCGCAAAAGCGATGAATGCTTCGCAGATGCGATCACATAGGTGCGAAGCTGGGACCGCAGGTGCGCGAGTTTGGCTGTTAAGTAGGTTTCGCAAAAGCGAGGTTTTCTCCATAAAATCGGGAGCGCGGATGCGAGCTTAGGCTCCATAGGTGCGGAAATGCCTGGGCAGTGTTTAAATTCGAGGGTTTTGATATTTTTAATCATTTTGGACTTTGCAAGATCAAATTAAGGTGATTTTTGAGAGGGTTTCAAGTGATTTCTTGAGGTAAGTCACTTTTGATCATTTTTATGCAATAATATTGTTTACCCATTGAATTTCTCACCTAGTTTGTGTGTTTATGAGGTGAAATTTCGGGAGTTTTGGGTTAGGAATTGGAGAGTGAAATTTAGGGATTTGAGTGACGATTTGGGATTAGAACTTGGTAAATTTGGTATGGTTGGACTCGTAGTTGAGTGAGTATTCGGATTTTGTAACTTTTGTTGAGTTCCGAGACGTGGGCCCGGTGTTGACTTTGAGTTGACTTTTTGACTTTTGATGAAGCACTTAGCATTTTTATATAGAATTGATTCTTATAGCTCGTGTTGATTGTATCAAATTATTTATGGCTAGATTCGAGGCAAGGGCTTGTTGGAGTAGAGATTTGCGCGGTTTGAGGTAAGTAACACTTCTAAACTTGGTTTTGAGGGTATGAATCCCTAAAATTATGTGCTATGTGATTGGTGTTCAGGTGACACACATGCCAGGTGACGGGCATGTGGGCGTGCATCGTAAGAATTGTGATTCAATCGATTCCATGAAACTGTGTAGTACTGTACTCTATGTGTTAGAGCACTTGAGCTGTGATTTATGTTAGAAATCATGTTTAGGCTATGTGCCGGTGCCGGTGTGACCCATAATGGTCGTTTATTTGCTTAATTGCAATTATGATCTCATTCGCATTCATCATTGCATATCATATCTAAGTTTCTGTTATCATACATTGTCACATCATGTATAATTGATTTGGGTTGCTTGGCATGAGTGTTGTGAGCCCGAAAGACTGGAGAGATTGATGACTGAGTGAGGCCGAAGACCTGTTTGTGAGTGATATTAATAGGATCGGGCTACACGCTACAACGGGCACTATTGACTCATGATGGGGCTGAACGTCGCAACATGTATTATTGATTCACGATGGGATCAAGCAGCATGTCGCATCAGGTTTTATTAGCGCTTGTGCAGGATCCGCCCCTCCGGATTCTGCACATCCATAGTGAGCGCATTTTTTTCTAATTCTTGCTGGGATCGGGCTGCACGTCACAGCGGGTATCATACAGTGCTGAGTGATTGAGTTTGATGAGTGAGAATTGAGACAGTCAGGTTGAATACTCTAAGAGTGTGAGTACGTAAGGCTTTCATTGTGTTGCATCACATACAATATGTATATTAGCATGTAGATATAGAGATGTCATATTCCTCATGTCATTCAGATTTCACATATTTTATTTGTGTTGAGCTTAACTGTTAAACCTGGAAACATGTCTATATTCCTGTACTGGTACCTGTAGATTATGAGTTTTCTTTGAGATATTATTGTCATATTTTCTATTATTTCTGTACTGCTTAATTCTGTATATTGACTGTATTGTTCAAGCTCGTGACTATTGTCAGCCCAAAGGTTAGACTTGTTACTTATTGAGTTAGTTGTACTCACGCTACACTCTACACTTCGTGTGCAGATCCAGGTATTTCTGGGCACGGTGGTTGCTGATTTTCGGAGCTTCTTTAGTCGGATATAGTCGAGGTAGCTGCCTTGGCATCCACAGACCTTGACTCTCCTCCATTATCTTTTAGTTTTTTATACTATTCTACCTTCCTAGACGGTGTTTCAGTTGTCAGACTGTGTTATTGTATAGATCCTCATGTACTCCGTGACACTCGGATATCTTAGGAAATTCTGTATTAAGTTGTGGCATTTTCATTCAGTTTTATGAGATTATTACTTACTTAAACCTATTTCAGTATATTTTGAATTTAAGATATTGGTATGTGTGAGTTATCGGCTTGTCTAGTATCTTGATAAGCGCCATCATGACACTTGTGATTTGGGATCGTGACAAGTTGGTATTAGAGCCTAGGTTACATAGATATCATGAGTCATGAGCGAGTTTAGCAGAGTCTTGCGGATAGGTACAGAGACGTCTGTAGTTATCTTCGAGAGGCTTCCGAACCCTTAGAAAAACTTCACATTCTTGTATTCTTGTCATGCGAATTTGTTGGTTCTGGAAACTAAACTTCTGTTATTTTATTCTCTCACAGATGGTGAGGACACGTGCTACCGGATCAAGTAGACGACCACAAGTACCACCAGCTAGGGCCATAGGAGGCTAGGGTCGTGGTAGAGGCCGAGGCGCAGCTCGTATAGCAGCTAGAGCAACACCTATAGACCCACCAGTTGCTCCAGCTTAAGAGCAGATTCAAGATGTGGTTGAGCCGGTAGGACTAGCTCAGGCACCAACTGTGCCTATTGTGATTCCAGGTCTTCACGAGGCTTTAGCCCAGATATTTACTATTTGCACTAGCCTTGCTCAGACGGTCACTATTCGGGTCGTACCAGCCACTTCTCAGGCTGGGGAGGTACTTAGACTCCCGCTGCCCGTATTCTAGAGCAGGTGGTGCAGGGACTCCAGACACCGGAGATATTACCAGCCCAACTAGTTGCAATTGCCCAGGCCCAGGTGAGTCCCGTTATGAGTGATGAGGAGCAGAAGAAACTAGAGAGATTTGAGAGGCTGAAACCTCTATCATTTAGTGGGGCTGAGTCAGAGAATGCTCAGGACTTCTTGGATAGGTGCCAACAGATTCTTCGTACGATGGGTATTCTAGAGACTAGTGGAGTCTCCTTTACTACTTCTCAGCTATCAGGGGCCGCCTTTATATGGTGGGAAGCCTATGAGCAGAGCAGGCCAACTGATGTTGCACCACTTTCATGGCATGGGTTATCCGTTCTTTTTTTGGAGAAGTTTGTGCCACCGACCCATAGGGAAAAGTTGCATAGGTAGTTTGAGCAGCTACGCCAGGAGGGCATGTCTATGACCCAGTACGAGATGAGATTTTTTGAGTTGGCTCGCCACGCAGTTTGATTTGTTTCCACTGAGAGGGAGAATATTAGGAGGTTCATTGATGGCCTCAACTATCAGTTGCTTTTGTTATGACTTTGGAGAATGCATCAGGTTCTAGGTTCGACAAGGTAGTTGATATTGCTCGGTAGCTAGAGTTGGTCCGTAGTCCAGAGCGTGAGGAGAGGTAGGCCAAGAGGCTTCGTGGTTCGGGTGGTTTCAGCAATATTTCTTCTGGGGTTAGTCCTACTACAATAGGGGTCATCCTTATAGTCCCGCTCAGATGGCTCGTCCAGTTCATCATGGCACATCAACTAGCCATGGTACATACAGTGCTCGTCGGGGACAATCATCTCTCAGTGCACTCCCAGCTTAGAGTTCATCTCGTGCTCCTTCAGTTCAAGGTTCATTTGCACCAGGTTCCTCTAGTAGTTATTCTAGTTCTCGGGGTCCACTTCAGTACTTCCCGCCATTGTTAGAGAAGGGTTATTTTAAGTGTGGAGAATTTGGTCTTGTGAAGAGGCATTGTCCTCGCCTTTCAGTAGGTCTAGTTTAGCAGAGAAGTCAGGCTGCGAATTCTACACCAGTTACTTACCACCTACTCAGCCAACTCGGGGTGAGGCTCAGGTAGCTAGAGGTTGCCCAGAGGGGGAGGCTAATCAGGTGGCGGCCAGACTCGATTCTATGCTATTCTTTCCAGGCTAGAGGCCATTGCTTCAAACACACTGATCACAAGTATTGCCTCAGTATGTTACAGGGATGCTTCTATATTATTTGACCCTGGTTTCACTTATTCGTATATATCATCATATTTTGCTTGTTATTTGGATATGTCCCACAAGTCCTTAGTTTCACCTGTTCATGTATCTACGCTACTGGTAGATACTATTATTGTGGACTGTATGTATCGGTCGTGTGTAGTGACTATTGGGGTATTGGAGACTAGAGTTGATATCTTATTACTTATTATGGTTGATTTCGACATGATTTTGGTATGGATTGGTTGTCTCTATGTCATGCTATTCTAGATTGTCACGCTAAGACCATGATGTTGGTGATGTTGGGATTGCCGATGATCGAGTGGAGAGGTTCTCTAGACTATGTTCCCAGCAAGGTAATTTCCTATTTGAAGGCCCAACAGATGGTTGGGAAGGGGTATCTGTCATATTTGGCCTTTGTGAGGGATGTTGGTGCTGTTACTCCTACTATTGATTCTGTTCTGGTAGTACGAGACTTTTCGGATGTGTTTCCTTTGACCTGCTGGGCATGCCACCCGAAAGGGATATTGATTTTGGTATTGACTTGGTGCCGGGCACTCAACCCATTTCTATTCCTCTATATTGTATGGCACCAGCTGAGTTGAAAGAATTGAAAGAGAAGCTTCAGGAGCTTCTGTATAAGGGGTTTATTAGGTCTAGTGTGTCACCTTGGAGTGCATCGGTTCTGTTTATGAAGAAGAAGGATGGTACTATGTGGATGTGCATCGACTATAGGAAGTTGAACAAAGTTACAATCAAGAACAAGGATCCTTTGCCGCGCATTGATGATCTATTTGACCATCTTCAGGGGGTGAGGGTGTTCTCTAAGATTGATTTGAGGTCTGGGTATCACCAGTTGAAGATTCGAGATTAGGAATATCTGAAGATGGCATTCAGGACCTGCTATGGTCACTATGAGTTCCTTGTAATGTCTTTTGGGATGACCAACACCCCACACCATTTATGCATATGATGAATAGTGTATTCCAGCTATATCTTGATTTGTTTGTTATAATATTCATTGGGACATCCTGGTGTACTCACGTAGCCAGGAGGAGCATGCATATCATTTGAGGATTGTACTTCAGAGGTTGAGGGAAGAGAAGCTTTACGCCAAGTTCTCTAAGTGTGAGTTTTGGCTTAGTTCAGTGGCATTCATAGGGAACGTGGTGTCTAGTGAGGGGATTAAGGTAGATCCAAAGAAGATGGAGGCGGTTCAGAGTTGGCCCAAACCGTCCTCAGTTACTGAGATTCGGAGTTTTCTCGTCTTGGCCGGATATTATCGTCGCTTTGTAGAGAGTTTTTCGTCCATTGAAGTGCCTTTGACCAAATTGACCCAGAAGGGTGCTCTATTCAGGTGGCTGGATGAGCGTGAGGAGAGATTTCAGAAGCTCAAGAATACCTTGACGCTATCTCTAGTTCTAGTTTTGCCTTCAGCGTTAGGCTCTTATACAATGTATTGTGATGCTTCTCGGATTGGTATTGGGTGTGTTTTGATGTAATAGGGTAGAGTAATTGCTTATGCTTCGCGTCAGTTTAAGCCCCATGAGAAGAACTACCACGTTCATGCATTGAAAATTTGGAGGCATTATCTCTACGGTTGTGTCTTGTGAAATATTTATGGATCATCGGAGTCTCCGCACTTGTTCAAACAAAAGGATCTGAATTTGAGGCAGCAGGGATGGTTGGAGCTGCTAAAGGACTATGATATCACCATTTTGTATCATCCCTGGAAGGCCAACGTAGTAGCCAATACCTTGAGTAGAAAGGCGGTGAGTATGTGTCACGACCTAAAATCCAACTAGTCGTGATGGAACCTAACCCAACCCGCTAGGTAAGACAACTTAACAATAATCCAACTCAAATGAGATTTACTGAGAGAAATAATGATAATAAAACTGAACTTCTATACAAAGAGTTCCCAAGGACTGGTAGTACAAGTCATAAAGCACTAAGTCTTAGATTTTTACAAATCTGAATTGAAATAATTACAACATCTGTTTGAAATGTAAATGAATAGATTTGAATCTAATGCTACCAAGGACAAGTGATAGCTATAACTGGAATGCAGGTACATCTTCAATGTCAGTCCTCGCCGTACACAGCAACATCAACGCAAGTATCTGCACGCAAGGTGTAGAAGTGTAGTATGAGTAAAACCGACCCCATGTACTCAATAAGTATCCTAATTAACCTTGGCGAGATAAAAGAAGCAAGAAATATAAATGATACTCACTAACACCTATGCAGTTCATTATATCCAACAAGTATAGAACATGTATACGATCATATCTGGAATAATCTCAGGTAAAACCATTTTTGATGCTCCCAATTCTTGGTCTTAAGTGTTCTGCTCAATCAACGATCCCGCATATAAGAAAGATATACAAGTAAATAAGGTAATTAATTAAGGGATTTGCAAGTAAAAATGAAAGATTTCTGACGTCGAATTGCTCTTCAAATTCTCATTTTACATTTTGAAGGATTTTACAAAATTTTCATTTTCTTCCATTCCATTCACTACTTTAATCTATTATATAGAAAAGGAAAGATGGTCGACCAGGGGCATACTTGTCATTTTTCATGCCATTTTATTTCTTAAACCTATAATTACGTGGCATTATCTCTTACACAAAAACCCTGACAAAATTCTAAAATAGTCTGTCACTTTTCTCTCCTTTTTACTCACAATTACCAGTATAATTATGAAGCACTTCTCTACATTTCCTTCTTCTCATCTAGTGTAACGACCCGGTCGGTCGTTTCATGAGTTACCGTTCTGTTTTCCCCATTTATGCTTCTTATTGTCTTGTTCAGTTGTATTATGTGATATCAGGTTGGTTGGTTCGGGTTCGGAGAGGTTTTGGAAAGGAATGAGATACTTAGTCTCTTTTGAGTAAGTTTAAGTTGGAAAAGCCAACCGGATGTTGACTTGTGTGAAAAAGGGATCGAATGTAAATTCTGATGGTTCAAATAGCTTCGGGAGGTGATTTGGGACTTAGGAGAATGATCATAATGTGTTTTAGGGGTCCAGAGAGGATTTAGGTTTGAATTGGCGAAATTGGAATTTTGGCGTTTTCCGGTTGATAGGTGAGATTTTGATATAGGGGTCGGAATGAAATTCTGGAAGTTGTAGTAGGTCTGTTGTGTCATTTTTAACGTGTGTGCAAAATTTCAGGTCATTCAGATGAGGTTTAATAGACTTTTTGATCGAAAGCAGAATTTGGAAGTTTTTGGAATTCTTAGACTTGAGTCCGATGATAATTTGGTATTTTGATGTTGTTTTGAGCGTTTCGAAGGTTGGAACAAGTTTGAATGAGGTTATGGGATATGTTGGCATGTTTGGTTGAGGTCTCGAGGGCCTCGGGTGAGTTTCAGGTGGTTGAACGGATCAAGTTCAAGTTGGAAAAGTTGTAAAAAATCTGCTGTTGGTGTTGCAGACATTTGGCCTTCGCGTTTGTGAGTGGGATCTCGCGTTCGCGAAGGGTTAGGGTATGAGACAGGAAGGTTGTACTTCGCGTTCGCGATGGGGGTCCCGCGTTCACGAAGGGCTGGGGTCAGTGTTCATCGTATTCGCGATGGTTTTGCCACATTCGCATAGAGTAAAGGTGAGCAGCTGGGTCCAGGTCCAATTGTGTTTTGCGTTCGCGAGCTAGAGGACGCATTCACGATGGGTTGAGGAGCTTTGCGTTTGTGTTTGCATTAGGGGTGCAGCGTTCATGAAGAAGGAATGTGAATCGCTGGGCAAAATGTTTGAAAGAACACTTTCGCGATTTTTGGCCATAGTTCACCATTTTTAACTCGGTTTTGGAGCTTCTTGAGGGAGATTGAAGAGGGAATCAAAGGGAAACACTTGGAGGTAAGATTTATGGACTTAATACTCGATCCTATTGTGATTTTTACCTAATTAAACATGAAATTTGTGGAATCTAAAGCCTATGGCTTGGAATTTGAGACTTTGATTTGAGGATTTGAGTGGTCATTTGTGGTTGGATTTTGATGTATTCGATATGTATGAACTCGTGAGAGTGTAAGGATTCTAGTTTTGTGATTTTTGTCGGAATTCGAGAGGTGGGACTGGGGGTCGGGTTTGGCCAATTTCAGAATTTTTGATGTAAATTAGTTATTTTCGAGTGGGCCTTGTTCCCTTAGCATATTTTGATGGTATAAATTTGTTTTTGGATAGATTTGAAGCAACCGGAGGCCGATTCGACAGGCAAAGACATCGCGAGCTAGAGTTTGGATCGAATAGAGGTAAGTAATGATTGTAAATGCTGTCTTGAGGGTATGAAACCCCGAATTTCACATCGTTGTGCTGCTTTAAGGTGACGCACACGCTAGATGATGAGCGTGGGGTCGTGCACCATTGGGGATTGTGACTTAGTCCATCCCGTATGACTGTTAAACCGCATATTTGATTGAAAACTGTTTGCTATCATTGTGTTTTGAAAAGTATCATCATGTTTTGGGCTGAATGCCATATTTTGGCCTCGTGCCAACTGTTTTGGACCCTTAGGGAATTTTTACGACTATTCCTCACTTTTTTGACTTTATATTTGTACTCAGTCATGCTGTACTCTACGGTTTTCATAACTTAGCCATATTTACTCTGTTTTGATATTTTAAATGATATTTTGGGCTGAGCATCATGTTTTACTATGTCCGAGTGGCTTGAGAGATTTCTGACTGAGTGAGGCCGAGGGCGTGTGTTGTGAGGATATTATGGGATCGAGCTGCGCGCCGCAACAGTGTTGTACTGATTCATGATTATGAGGCAGAGGGCTAGTTTGATTATGCAACGAGATGGCTTGATATAGCGCTTGGGTTGTAAGAGTCCCTCCGAAGTCTGCATACCTCCAATGAGCGCAGGTACCCAGTGTGAGATGTGATATTGACCGAGGTGTTGTTGTTGTTTCATGTTATTGCCCGATGGGCTGATACGAGTGATTGTAAGGTAGCCCGAGGGGCTGGTTCTATTGGTATTTTTCCCGAGGGGCTGATTTGTTTTTCCATCCTTTTTCTCCCGATTTTCATCACTCGTTCGAACTACTAAAAGATGTTTTAAAGAGGTTTTTACTGAACTAAGTTGTTTTTACGAGCTTTTACTATACTACTGCATTATTCTGGATTTATACTATTTTGTTATAGCATTATGCTGTGTTTTACGTGTTTTTTCTTATCGCTCAGCTGCCTTTACTTTTATTACTTACTGAGTTGACATAATCACATTACTCTCTGCACCTTGTGTGCAGATCCAGGAGTCTTGGGTTGCGATAGCGAGTGCTGATCAGCCTTCCAACAGGTCTCCGGAGTTTACTAGGTAGCTGTTTGGCGTTCGCAGCCCATTGCTTCTCCTTCCTATCTTATTCAGTTTTGTATTAGCATTTGTTTTCAGACTATGTTGTACTTTCTTATTCCTAGACGAGTTGTAGTTGCTCATGACTGGTGATACCCTGATGTCAGGCTGTGTTATGTTTATGCACTGTTTATTTTAACTTATATTATGGGATTTTAGCTAATTTATGGCTTTAAATGACTTATTATAAATGTCTGGTTAGTTTTGGGGTTTGTGTCGGCTGGCTTAGCTTCACGATAAGCGCCATCACGACCGGGTCCGTTTTAGCGTCGTGACAAGTTGGTATCAGAGCCTAGGTTACATAGGTCTCACGAGTCATGAGCAGGTTTAGTAGAGTCTCGCGGATCGGTACGGAGACGTCTGTACTTATCCTTGGGAGGCTGCAGAACCTTTAGGAAAACTTCATATTCTTGAATTCTTGTCGTGCAAATTTGTTGATTCTAGTACTTAACTTCTATTATTCTGTTCTCTCACAGATGGTGAGGACACATGCTACTGGTTAGGATGGACGACCACCAATACCACTAGATGGGGCCACTAGAGGCTGAGAATGCGGTCGAGGTCATGGTAGGGGCAGGGGTGTAGCCCGCACAATAGCTAGTGCAGCACCTACAGATCCACCAGTCGCCCCAGTTCATGATTAGGTCCCAGTTGTGGACGCTCCAACAGCACCAGCTCAGGCACCGACTGTGCCTATTGTGATTCCAGACCTTCAGGAGGCCCTGGCCTGGATTCTATCACTGTGCACTGGCCTAGCTCAAGCGGTCTCAGTTACTACAGTCGCATCTACTTCTCAGGCCAAAGAGGCACTTAGACTCCCGCTGCTCGCACACCTGAGCAGGTCGTGCAGGGACTTCAGACACCGAGGGCACCTCCAACCTAGCCGGTTGCAGCTGCTCAAGACTATGTAGCTCCTTTTATGCCAGAGGACGAGCATCGTAGATTGGAGAGGTTTGGTAGACTTCAGCCTCCGACTTTCAGTGGTGTAGAGGGCGAGGATGCCAGGGTTTCTTGGACAAGTGTTACAGGATTCTTCGTACTGCGTGTATTCTGGAGACCAGCGGGGTAGCATTTACTACTTTTCAGTTTTCTGAAGCTGCCTTCACTTGGTGGGAGGCATATGAGAGGCGTAGGCCTATTGGCGCATCGCCCCTTTCTTGGCAGCAGTTCTCCGTTCTCTTTTTAGAAAACGTTTGTACCTGAGTCTGGCTGAGAGGAGCTACATAGGCAGTTCGAGCAGCTTCGTCAGGGCGACAGATCTGTTACACAATATGAGATGCGGTTTTCTGAGTTGGCTGGTCATGCGGTCTGGTTGGTTCCCACAGATCGAGAGATGATTAGGAGGTTTATAAATGGCCTCGATTTTCAGCTTCCGTGGCTTATGACCAGAGAGAGAGTATCTGGTGCTACCTTTGATGAGGCTGTTGACATAGCTCGACAGATTGAGATGGTTCATGGTCAGGAGAGGATTGAGAGGGAGGCTAAGAGGCCTTGTGGTCAGGGTGGATTCAGTGGTACTCCTCATGGGGGTCAGTTTCAGCACGACAAAGGTTGTCCATTTAGGCATGCTCAATCAGCTTGCCCAGGTTATCGTGGGGCATCATCGGGTCATGGTTCTCACAGTTCTCATTAGGTCCATTAATCACTCAGTGCCCTTCCAGCCCAAAGTTCATCCCGTGCTCAATTAGTTCAGGGCTCTTCTATGCCAGGTGCATCTGCTAGTCATTCCGGTACTAGGAGTTCCCTTCAATCCCCGTCTCTAGTACCAGGAAGTTGTTATGAGTGTAGAGAGTTGGGTCACATGTGGAGGCAGTGTCCTCGTCATCTTGGGGGTTCGTCTTAGTAGAGGAGTCAGCCATTGGCTTCAGCACCAGTTACTTCACCACCACCTACCCAGCCAGTTAGGGGTGGAGGACAATTAGCTAGGGGTCGCCCCAGAGGGGGAGGTCGATCAGGTGGTGGTCATGCCCGTTTCTATGCACTCCTAGCTAAACCCGATGATATTGCTTTAGATGCTGTGATTACATATATTATCTCAGTTTGCCATAGGGATGCCCCTATATCATTTAATCCTGATTCTACTTTTTCATATGTGTCATCATATTTTGCTCGTTATTTGGATACACCCTGTGAGTCTCTTATTTCATCCGTTCGTGTATCTACTTCGGCAGGCAATACTATTGTTGTGGACCATATGTACTGATCATGTGTGGTGACTATTGGGGGTCTGGAGAGCCGAGTGGACCTGTTATTGCTTTGTATGGTGGACTTTGATGTGATATTGGACATGGATTGTCTATCTCCGTGTCGTGCTATTTTGGACTGTCATGCTAAGACAGTGACATTGGCTATGCCGGGTGTGCCACGGATTGAGTGGCGAGGTTCAACCGATTTTGTCCCCAATAGGGTAATTTTGGTCTTGAAGGCCCAGCGGATGGTTGGGAAAGGTTGTCTTTCATACTTAGCCTTTGTGAGGGATGTCAGTGCAGAGACTCCTAGTATTGATTCTGTTCCCGCAGTGAGGGATTTTCCCGATGTGTTTCTTGCAGACCTGCCAAGCTTGCCACCGGACAGAGATATTGATATTGGTATTGATCTGGTGCCGGGCACTCAGCCTATTTCTATTCCACTGTATCGTATGGCACTAGAAGAGTTGAAGGAGCAGCTTCAAGAACTCCTTGATAAGGGTTTTATTCGGCCTAGCGTGTCGCCTTGGGGTGCGCCTGTTCTATTTGTGAAGAATAAGGATGACACAATGAGGATGTACATTGATTACAAGCAATTGAACAAAGTAACAATCAAGAAAAAGTATCCTTTACCTCGTATCGATGATTTGTTTGACCAGCTTCAAGGAGCGAGAGTGTTCTCCAAGATTGATCTTCGTTCAGGGTATCACCAGCTAAAGATCAGGTACTCAGATATCCTTAAAACAACTTTCAGGACCCAATATGGTCATTATGAGTTCTTGGTAATGTCTTTTGGACTAACCAATGCCCCATCAACGTTCATGCATCTGATGAACAACATGTTTCGGCCTTATCTCGATTCGTTTGTCATAGTTTTCATTGATGATATTCTGGTTTATTCGCGTAGTCAGGAGGAGCATGCGGGGCATTTAAGCGTGGTGTTGCAGAGATTGAGAGAGGATAAGCTTTATGCAAAGTTCTCCAAATGTGAATTTTGGCTCAGTTCAGTGGCTTTCTTGGGGCACGTGGTGTCCAACGAGGGTATTCAGGTTGATTTGAAGAATATAGAGGCAGTTCAGGGTTGGCCCAGACCGTCCTCAGCCATAGAGATTTGCAGTTTTCTTGGTTTGGCGGGTTATTACCACCGGTTTATGCAGGGATTTTCATCTATAGCATCATCCTTGACCAAGTTGACTCAAAAGGGTGCTCCTTTCATGTGGTCGGATGAGTGTGAGGAGAGCTTTCAGAAGCTCAAGACTGCCTTGACCACAACTCCAATGTTAGTTTTACCATCAACTTCAAGTTTATATACGGTGTATTGTGATGCTTTGAGAGTTGGTATTGGGTGTGTGTTGATGTAGAAGGGTAGAGTTATTGCTTAAGTTTCTCGTCAGTTGAAGCCCCATCAGAAGAACTATCCTGTTCATGATTTGGAGTTGGCTGCCATTGTTCACGCGTTGAAGATTTGGAGACATTATTTGTATGGTGTGTTTTGTGAGGTGTTTACTGATCATTGTAGCCTCCAGCACTTGTTCAAGCAGAAGGATCTCAATTTGAGGCGCGGAGATGGTTGGAGCTGCTAAAGGACTATGATATCACTATTTTGTACCATCCGGGGAAGGCCAATGTGGTGGCCGATGCTTTGAGTAGGAAGGCAGTGAGTATGGAAAGTTTGGCGTATATTCCAGTTGGGGAGAGACCTCTTGCAGTTGATGTTCGGGCCTTGACCAATCGGTTCGTGAGGTTAGATATTTCGGAGCCTAGTCGGGTATTGGCTTGTGTGATTTCTTGGTCTTCCTTATTTGATCGCTTCAGTCAGTGCCAATATGATGATCCTCATTTGCTTGTCCTTAAGGACAGAGTTCAGCACGACGATGCCAGAGATATGACTATTGGTGATGATGGGGTGTGAGGATGCAGGGCCGGATATGTATGCCCAATGTGGATGGACTTCGGGAGCTGATTCTAGAGGAGACCCATAGCTTGCGATATTCCATTCATCCGGGTTCCGCAAAGATGTATCAGGATCTGAGACAACATTATTGGTGGAGGAGGATGAAGAAGGACATCGTAGGATTTGTAGCTCGGTGTTTCAATTGTCAGTAGGTGAAATATGAGCATCAGAGACTGTGAACAGCTAATTTTTGCCCTACATGAAAATAACTCCTAAAAATCACCAAAAAATGATTTCAAGGGATTTTAGAAGTTTTTTCTTTATTTTAGTTGCATTTCATGCATTTTTAATATATTAAAATCATAGAAAAATGATAAAAATGTCACATTTTAATTTCATGTCATCTTAGGTTCAACTTGCATGTAGGAACTAATTTTATTAAGAAAAATCATAAAAAATGGTCATTTTTACATATTTAGCTTTTAGTCTTTAGAATGTAGTATTTTTATTTAGTTTTAAGTTAATTAGTTGTTTTAATAGATAAATAATTTTATTTTTTACAAATTAGATTGATTTAGGATTTTATTAGATTTTAAAATCAAAGAAAAAGAAAAATGAAAAAAAAAGATTTTGATTTAATCTTCCTACCCCAAAGTTAATTAGCCCAAATTCATGACCCAAATCCCTTCAAACCCAAAAAGACATGGTCCAACCCAATTACCCTTAGCCCATTCTTCCCAACCCATTAGCCCACTTTAGTGCAAGATTTAATCCTCGCCATCTATTTCCTTCTAATCCAATGACCATCATCCCGTCCCACCTCCATATAAAATACCTAATTATAAAAACCCTACCCTAAGTTTTCAATACCTAAACCTAGACTAAAAAGAAAAAACGGCAGCGCATTCCCCAACCCTTCCCGTCGCAACACACACACATTGAAAACGAGGTCCCTTTTTGTATTTATTTTGTTTTCTGCTAGTTTGGAGAGAGATCTCTTGGCCAATTTTGTTTCGCCGGAAGTAATCCAGTTAAAGGCTGAGAATGAGGAACTCTTCAAAACTCAACATCAACAGTACTTGAGCACTGACCTTAAGATATGAACCTCCATTTTTAACAAGAAAACAAATGATCCGTTTCATTTTGCTTCAAAACAGAAAAGGAAAGACATGTCTGGTTTCTTGATTGCTTTAAAATTTGGTTTTTAAAATTCTATGAACTTGCCCAAACTTGGAAGTTTGGTTTCGGTCAGTGAATATTTCTGCATCTCTTCTGTGATTATCAGTTACTTGAGTCTTGAGATGACATTTTCATGAATGGAAATTAAAATGGAAGGAGAAAGAGAATTGGATTCCTTTTGGTTTGGGGTTCTACGTGAGAGAGGTTGGAAATGAGAAATATACGAAGGGGGCTTTTGTGTTGTTAGAGGGATCCTGAGATTGATACTGTTTCATAGGGATTGTTGCTTTCCAGCGTCGATTCGAGGTTCGGATTTGTAATTTCGATGTCTCAATCCAAGGATTGTTGCTTTGTTTATCCCGATTAACTTGCAATTTTCAGACCCGTTTATTAATAAAAGGTCCATTTCTCAATTTTCATTCTCATTTTTCTTGTGTTATAATAGTTTGGTGCGCGTGTTGATTGATTTGTGATTCTACGTTGTTTGAGTAGCATGTTTTAGTTTTTTAATTAAATTATTTTAATTAGATTTTATTTCGATTGTGATGCATGTAGTCTTAGGATCTTGAATAAATGCTTTTAATCGGGTAGATGAAAAAATTGGAGTTGTTTCTTTCTTGACAAGGAATAAGAATGGGCCATAATGTAGGCCTTGGACCATAAGAAATCTGGCCAAGTAATAGATCATGTTAGCTAGCCTATTTACTTCCAAATAAAATCTTGTTCATAAATTTGGTATCTCAGTAATCGCAAATTAGATTAGGAAATAAATCACAAACACCGTAGCTTGCTTTAGGCGCATATTAATAAATAAATTATTGTGATTATGTACACGTTCGCGTGACATAATTATAATTTTTAATAATAAATCGAGGTATGCGTTCCCGCAACTTCGGCCAAACTTTTCTTAATAAATAAATAAAGCGTCATTAATCGTGGACACGTTCGCGTGACATGATTTTTGACGCGCCAAAGGAAGAGAGTATACGTACGCGTAACTCAATTCTTTAATTACGAATAAATCAAGTGATTAAAAACGGTTAAAAGATAAATGTATATATATCCTAAAAATGAGTAGTTAAACAATTTAAGCCAAGTATAAATCGCTAAGCGACCGTGCTAGAACCACGGAACCCGGGAATGCCTAACACCTTCTCCCGAGTTAACATAATTCCTTACTTAGAATTTTTGGTTCGCAGACTTTTAAATAAAGTCAAAACTTCCTCGATTTGGGATTTAAAAATAAACCGGTGACTTGGGACACTATAAATTATCCCAAGTGGCGACTCTGAAATTAATTAAATAATCCTATATCGAATAATATCACTTTAATTGGAAAAACTCCCATATACCCTCGGGGTGTAAAAAATGAGGTGTGACAGAGACCGGGTGACTTGCTTCAGCTGATGGATATTCCAGAGTGGAAGTGGGAGCGAATTACCATGGACTTTGTAGTTGGGCTCCCACGGACTTTGAAGAAGTTCGATGCTATTTGGGTGATTGTGGATCGGCTAACCAAGTCCGACACTTCATTCCTGTGTGTACTGCCTATTCTTCAGAGCGGTTGACAGAGATATATATTTGGGAGATTGTTCGTTTGCATGGTGTCCCAGTTTCCATCATTTCTGACAGAGGTACCCAGTTTACTTCACAATTTTGGAGGTCTGTACAACGAGAGTTGGGTACTCAGGTTGAGTTGAGCATAACTTTTTACCCTTAGACGAACGGGCAGTCCGAGCGCACTATTAAGATATTGGAGGACATGTTGCATGCTTGTGTCATTGATTTTGGAGGGTCATGGGATCAGTTTCTATTGCTCACGTAGTTTGCTTATAACAATATCTATTAGTCGAGTATTCAGATGGCTCCATATGAGGCTTTATATGGGAGATGGTATAGATCTCCAGTTGGTTGGTTTAAGCCGGGTGAGGCTAAGCTTTTGGGTACAGACTTGGTGTAGGAAGTTTTTTTAAACAATGTGAAGGTGATCCAGGAGCAGCTTCGTACAGCGCAGTCGAGACAAAAGAGTTATGCTGACAGGAAGGTTCAGGATGTGTCCTACATGGTTGGTGAGAAGGTTCTATTGAAGGTTTCGCCCATGAAGGGTGTTATGAGATTTAGGAAGAAGGGTACATTGAGTCCCCGGTTCATTGGGCCTTTTGAGGTATTTCGGAGGATTGGGGAGGTGGCTTATGAGCTTGCTTTGCCACCCAGCTTGTCGAGTGTGCATCCGGTATTTCATGTTTCTATGCTCTGGAAGTATATTGGCGATCCGTCTCATGTTTTGGATTTCAGAACGGTTCAGTTAGATGATGATTTCACTTATGATGTGGAGCAGTAGCTATTTTGGAGCGTCAGGTTCAAAAATTGAGATCAAATGATATAGCTTCAGTGAAAGTGCAGAGGAGAGATCGGCGTATGGAGGAGGCTAACTGGGAGGCCGAGTGGGAGATGCGGAGCATATATCCTCACCTATTTGAGACTTCGGGTATGTTTCTTAACCCGTTTGAGGACGAACGTTTGTTTAAGAGGGGGAGGATGTAACGACCCGGTCGGTCATTTCATGAGTTACCGCTATATTTCCCCCATTTCTTCTTCTTATTGTCTTGTTCAACTGTATTATGTGATATCGGGTTGGTTGGTTCAGGTTCGAGTTCGGAGAGGTTTTGGAAAGGAATGAGACACTTAGTCTTTTTTGAGTAAGCTTAAGTTGGAAAAGTCAACCGGATGTTGACTTGTGTGAAAAGGGCTCGGATGTGAATTCCTATGGTTAGGATAGCTTCGGGAGGTGATTTGGGACTTAGGAGCATGATCGAAATGTGTTTTAAGGGTCCGGAGTAGATTTAGGCTTGAATTGGCGAAATTGGAATTTTGGCGTTTTCCGATTGATATGTGAAATTTTGATATAAGGGTTGGAATAAAATTCTAGAAGTTGGAGTAGGTCCATTCTGTCATTTTGACGTGTGTGCAAAATTTCAGGTCATTCGGACGAGGATTGATAGACTTTTTGATCGAAAGCAGAATTTGGAAGTTTATGAAATTCTTAGGCTTGAATCCGATGATGATTTGGTATTTTGATGTTGTTTTGAGCGTTTCGAAGGTTGGAACAAGTTTTAATAAGGTTATGGGATATGTTGGCATGTTTGGTTGAGGTCCCGAGGGCCTCAGGTGAGTTTCGGGTGGTTGAACGGATCAAGTTCAAGTTGAAAAAGTTGTAGAAAATCTACTGTTGTTGTTGCAGACATGTGGCCTTCGCGTTTGCGAGTGGGCTCTCGCGTTCACGAAGGGTTAGGGTGTGAGGTAGGAAGGTTGGCCTTCACGTTCGTGATGGGGGTCCTGCGTTCACGAAGGGCTGGGGTGAGTGTTCATCGCGTTCGCGATGGTTTTGCCGCATTCGCGTAGAGTAAATGTGAGCAGCTGGGTACAAGTCCAATTGTGCTTCGCGTTCGCGAGCTAGAGGATGCGCTCGCGATGGGTTGAGGAGCTTCACGTTCGCGTTCACGTTAGGGGTTCCGCGTTCGCGAAGAAGGAATGTGAATCACTGGGCAGAATGTTTAAAAGACCACTTTTGCGATTTTTGGCCATAGTTCACCATTTTTTACTCGGTTTTGGAGCTTCTTAAGGGAGATTGAAGAGGGAATCAAAGGGAAACAGTTGGAGGTAAGATTTATGGACTTAGTACTCGATCCTATTGTGATTTCTACCTAACTAAACATGAAATTTGTGGAATCTAAAGCCTAAAATTGGAGAGTTAGGTCTTGGAATTTGAGACTTTGATTTGAGGATTTGAGGGGCCATTTGTGGTTGGATTTTGATGTATTCGATATGTATGAACTCGTGAGAGTGTAAGGATTCTAGTTTTATGATTTTTTTCAGAATCCGAGAAGTGGGCCCGGGGGTCGAGTTTGGCCAATTTCGGGATTTTTTTATGTAAATTGATTATTTTCGAGTGGGCTTTGTTCCCTTAGCATATTTTGATGGTATAAATTTGTTTTTGGATAGATTTGGAGCATCCGGAGGCCGATTCGAGGGGCAAAGACATCGCAGGCTAGAGTTTGGATCGAATAGAGGTATGTAATGATTGTAAATGTTGTCTTAAGGGTATGAAACCCCAGATTTCACATCGTTGTGCTACTTTGAGGAGACACACACACTAGATGACGAGCGTGGGATCGTGCACCATTGGGGATTGTGACTTAGTCCGTCCCGTATGAATGTTAAACCGCGTATTTGATTGAAAACTATTTGCTATCATTGTGTTTTGGAAAGTATTATCATATTTTGGGTTGAATGCCATATTTGGGCCTTGTTCCAACTGTTTTGGACCCTTAGGGAATTTTTACTACTACTACAACAACAACAACAATAATAACATCCCAGTATAATCCCACAAGTGAGCAACAAAAAATATATTAGTACTATCAATAAACTCATAGTAAATAACATAAAATACATAACATAAAATAACATAAAATAACAAAATAACAACAATATAAGAAATATAGGAAATACGAAAAGGATGGAGAAAAGGATGTAAGGTATACTAATATCAAACAGATACAGCCCTGCATCAGTAGCTGATCAGTAGCATCCTAAGTCTAACTCCTAAATGGCTAGTCTCCCTCTAGTGCGTTGTAGTAATATTCACAAACTTCCCCCTAAACTACAACCTTAATGCTCGACCTCCACAATTCCCTGTCAAGGTCCATGTCCTCAGAAATCCTAAGTCGTGCCATGTCCTTCCTGATCACCTCCCCCCAATACTTCTTAGGTATCCCTCTACCTCTCCTCGTGCCCACCACAGCCAGTCGCTCACACCTCCTCACTGGTGCATCAGTGCTCCTCCTCTGAATATGCCCGAACCATCTGAGTCTTGCTTCCCGCATCTTGTCCTCCATGGGTGCCACGCCCATCTTCTCTCGAATATCTTCATTCGTAATCTTGTCCATCCTTGTATGCCCGCACATCCACCTCAGCATCCTCATCTCTGCTACTTTCATCTTCTGGATGTGTGAATTTTTAACTGGCCAACACTTGGTCCCATACAACATAGCAGGCCTAACTACTGCTCTATAAAACTTACCTTTTAGTAACGGTGGCACTTTCTTGTCACACAAGACTTCCATTACTAACCTCCACTTCATCCACCCCACCCCTATACGATGTGTGACATCCTCGTCAATCTCCCCGGTCCCCTGAATAACTGACCCAAGGTACTTGAAACTACCCCTCTTAGGGATGACTTGAGAGTCGAGCCTCACTTCCACTCCTGCTTCCGTCAGCTCGGCCCCAAATTTGCACTCGAGGTATTCAGTCTTCATCCTGCTCAGCCTGAAACCTTTAGACTTAAGGGAATGTCTCCAACCCTCTAGCCTCTCATTAACGTCGTGTCGTGTCTCGTCAATTAGGACTATGTCATCAGCAAATAGCATGCACCATGGCACCTCCCCTTGAATATGATGCGTTATGGCATCCATCACCAGGGAAAATAGGAATAGGCTAAATGCAGACCCTTGGTGCAACCCCGTAACAACCGGAAATTGGTCGGAGTCGCCTCCTACTGTCCTAACCCGAGTCTTAGCTCCATCATACATGTCTTTAATCACCCTAATGTAGTCAACCGGGACCCCTTTAACCTCTAGGCATCTCCATAGGACCTCCCTAGGAACCCTGTCGTACGCTTTCTCTAGATCGATAAACACTTTTTTGACTTTATATTTGTACTCAGTCATGCTGTATTCTACTATTTTTATAACTCAGCCATATTTACTCCGTTTGACATTTTAAATGACATTTTGGGCTGAGCATCATGTTTTACTGTGCCCCAGTGGCTTGGGATATTTCTGAGTGAGTGAGGCCGAGGGCCTGTGTTGTTAGGATATTATAGGATCGGGCTACGCACCGCAACAGTGTTGTACTAATTCATGATTATGAGGCCGAGGGCCAATTTGATTATGTCACAAGATGGTTTGATATAGCGCTTGGGCTGTATGAGCCCCTCCGGAGTCTGCACACCTCCAGTGAGCGCAAGTACCCAGTGTGAGATGTGATATTGCCCTAGGGGCTGTTGTTGTTTTATGTTATTGCTCGAGGGGCTGATACGAGCGATTGTAAGGTAGCCCGAAGGGCTGGTTCTATTGGTATTTTGCCCGAGGTGCTGATTTATGTTTCCATCCTTTTTCTCTCGGTTTTCATTACTTGTTCGAACTACTGAAAGGTGTTTTAAAGAGGTTTTTACTGAACTAAGGTGTTTTTATGAGCTTTTACTATACTACTGCATTGTTCTGGATTTATACTGTTTTGTTGTAGCATTATACTGTGTTTTACGTATTTTCTTAATGCTCAGCTGCCTTTACCTTTATTATTTACTGAGTTAGTGTACTCACATTACTCCTTGCACCTTGTGTGCAGATCCAGGAGTCTCGGGTCGCTATAGCGAGTGTTGATCAGCCTTCTAATAGGTCTCCGGAGTTGACTAGGTAGTTACTTGGCGTTCGCAGCCCAGTGCTTCTCCTTCCTATCTTATTCAGCTTTATATTAGCATTTGTTTTCAGACTATGTTGTCCTTTCTTATTCGTAAACGAGTTGTAGTTGCTCATGACTGGTGACACCCCGATATCGGGTTGCGTTATGTTTTCGCACTATTTATTTTAACTTATATTATGGGATTTTAGCTAATTTATGGCTTTAAATGACTTATTGTAAATGTCTGTTAGTTTTGAGGTTTGTGTCGGCTGGCCTAGTTTCACGATAGGCGTTATCACGACTGAGTTCGTTTTAGGGTCGTTACATCTAGGGACTAGGTTAGCAAACTTTTCCCTAATCTTCTCCTCTTTCTTTTCAAAAATTTAGATTTCATGTTGTTGTCGTAGTAACAAAGGGTAAACTATTTAATTTGTGTCTTTTGTATAGCTTTTTGGCTAAGAACATTTGGATTTTTCAAGTTAAGGTTTACTAATATGAGAATCCGAACATTAAAGAATTAGACCCATTTTAGGAGTTGTCTGGTTCCGCAATTTATATGATAATTGAGAAGATTCTTTTTTTTCTTTTCTTTTTGGACTTAGAGGACAATTCCAATGAGAGCGGATGAGGTTGACTACTTTTTACTTAGATCAACCAGATATGGGAACTCAAAAAATTGGTTATATAATCAAATGGCCTACTAATAGATGTGAGTTTGAGAAGTTTAAAAGTTGTAAAAAAGAATTGAAGAAGTTATTCCTTAAAAAGAAGTCATATGAACTTTTTAGCATAATAGATTTTAAGTTGATGAAAGTCAATCTTCTGTAAATGACTTTCCCCTTTATTAATCAATTTTTTTTGTTTCTTAAAACTCTCTTTTATTGTAAAGAAAATTTATTTGTACCCCGATGTTTATAAAATCAAGACATGTTGTAACGACCCAACAAGTTGTTTTGAGCATTTGCACTCCGCTCGGTTGTTTGATGGCATGAATAACTCCATATGATGTATTATGACTTATGTGAATTGTTGATTTTTGTTTTTAGGTTATTCGGAATTGATTTGGAATAATGATTCTCAGCTAGAAGCTTTAAATTAGAAAGGGTTGATCAAGTTTGACTTTTTAGTATTTGATCTCAGATTGAATTTCCGGAAGTTGGAGTAGGTTTGAGGCCAATCAGACGTGATTTGATAGGTTTTGACGTCGTTTGTAGAAGTTGTAAATTTCAAAGTTTATTAGGCTTGAATCCGTATGTAATTCGTGTTTTTGATGTTGTTTGAGGTAATTTGAGGGTTCGACCAAGTTCGTATGATATTTTAGGACTTGATGGAATCTTTGGTTGATGTCCCGGGGCCTCGGGTGAGTTTCGGGGTGAGTTTTGAGCAAGTTTGGGCATTTCGGCACTCTGATGTTGTTCCGGAACATTGGAAGTGCGGACCATATAATTCCATATGCTGAGGCACATTTTTGAGTGCTATAGCAGATTGAAAAAGTGCTGCAGTAGACGAAAATGTGCGGACCGCAGAGGAAAAGTGCGGACCGCACAATTTTGTCTGCGGCCGTACTTCAGGGTGTTCTGCAGGTTTGCTGGTCCGACTTTGGAAGCTTATATCTTTGAATCCACAATAAATTTTGATTAATTCAGAAACAAAAGTTGTAGCCCTTCGTGTCTAGTTTCCAGAAAGCTAAAGAAATCATTATTTGGACATTTGTACATAAAGTTATGGCCATTTTACTGAAACTAGGTAATGGAGAGGCTGTGAAGTGCGGCCACACAATTTTTGTGCAACCGCAGGACTTGGAAATGTGCAGACCGCACTTTGGAAGGAAACTTTGGTACTATATAAACGAGAGTTAGGGTATTATTTTACATTTTGGACTTTGGGAGCTCTGTTTGTGACGATTTTTCGTGGGTTTTTCAAGAAAATCATCAGGGTAAGTGATTCTAACTCGGATTTGGTTAATATACATGAATATATCATTGTTTTCATCATTTAATTAGTATTTTGAGATGAAAATTGGGGGTTTTTGGCCTAAAATTTCATAATATAAATTTTTGAGTTTTGAACACCGATTTGGAGTTGAATTTGGGTGAAACTAGTATGGTTGGACTCGTAATTGAATGGGTTGTTAGATTTTCTGAGTTTTGTCGGGTTTCGAGGTGCGGGCCCAGGGTAATTTTTGGTTGGATTTGGGACTTGATTTAGGATTCGATTTTTATAATTTGTAATTTCTTCCTTGGGCTTTATCTAATGTATTTGAGTTGATTTTAACTAGTTTTGAGCTGTTCGGAGGTCACTATGCGTGAGATAGCATTCTTGGATCATCGCTTGGCTTGCTCGATATTTGGAGGTTGCTTGTTTGAGATAAGTAACTCTTCTAAACTTAGTATTTAGGGTATAAAACCCCGAATTATGTGCTATGTGATTGGTGTTGAGGTGACACACATGCTAGGTGACGGGCGTGTGGGCATGTACCCTATGAATGGTGACTCTGTTGTCTTCATGTCACTGTATAGTGGCCTTACTTTGTTGATATCTATGTTTTCACCATGTTATAAAGTAATTGAGATGTACATCATGCTAGATATCATGTTTAGGCTTTATACTAATATTGTTGGGACCCATAGTGGTCATTTCTTGCTATCATCTTATTGATTTTATTGATATTTTGTACTTAGTCATATTCATGCATTCATATCATATCTCAGTCTCTGTTGCTACTTATTGGTACATCATATCATTGTTCCAGGTGTATTTTCATGACATTGTGGGTCCATGGGTGAGATTGGAGAGATTGATGATTGAGTGAGGCTGAGAGTTTGATTATGAGTGACAGTTATGTGATCGGGTTGCACATCGCATCGGTTATTCTGATTTATGATAGCACTTGGGCTGAAGGAGCCTCTTCGGAGTTTGTGCACACCCCAAGTGAGTGCGGTTGATTATATTGAGGGATGAATCTTTCCTAGACTTGGAGATGGATCTTCTCCATAAGGCTGGATTGACCTTTGCTCAATACTGATGACTGATAGTTAGTGATATATATATATATATATATATATATATATATATATATATATATATATATATATATATATATATATATATATATATTCCGGGATGGATCTTCCCTAGGACGCATGGGCCATATACAATACCGAGTGGTTGAGCATTTATATATACCTGGAGATGGATCTTCTCCATGGGGCCAGATTGGTCTTCCTCGGTACTGAGTGACTGATAATTAGTGATGTATATATTCCGGAATGGATCTTCCCTGGGTTGTATAAGCCATATACAATACTGAGTGGTTGAGCATTTTGTAGTGGAGAGTGTGAGTTCATTTTTCATCTCTGGGATACATGGCATTGGCATGCATATATGACATACATGGATAGAGGTGCATTCTTCCTCCTACAATATGGTATGACTTCGTTCATGATTTCTTTTACACACATTGATATGTGGGCATAGAGAGGTATTTCACGCTTGCCATTTGGAAATAAAATGAAACATCTTATTCATTGTGGTAAGGATTTTTGGGAAAAAATGCAGTTTTCAAACTATCTCATATTTTTCGAAGATTTCGCTAAAGGATTGGGTTTTCACTAATATTCTTGAAAAGCAGAACTATTTTTCCAAAAACGGTGGAAAAAAGCTAAGCATTTTATCTTTGAGTTACTTTCATATTTATATGCTCTATGTTGTTATGAATTGTTGTTGGCTACTGGTGTTGGACCTGACCATGTTCCAGATCGTCACTACTTTCAACCTAAGTTTAGGTTTGTTACTTTTTGAGTACATGGAGTCGGTTGTACTCATACTACACTTCCTGCATATTGCGTGCAGATTTCGGATATTGATGTTGCTGTACATGGCGGAGCTAGCATTGAAGGTGTACTTGCATTCCTGTTGTAGCTGCATCTTGTTCATGGTTGCCTTAGATTATAAACCTTTGTTTATGTACTTTCAAACAGAAGATGTATTTATTTCATACTAGCTTGTAAACTCTATTCTCAGAAACTCATGATTTGTACTACCAGTCCTTGGAAAATGTATAAGATTCAGATAATTTCCTTTGATAAATTGTCTTATTAAATATTATTGGAATTAGATAGTACAGTTGGCTTACCTAGAAGGTGTAGTTAGGTGCCATCACGACTAGTGGATTTTGGGTCGTGATAGATTGATATCAGAGCTCTAGGTTCATAGGTTCTACAAGTCATGAGCAAGTGTCTAGTAGAGTCTTGCGGATCGGTATGATGACATCCATACCTATCTTCGAGAGGCTACATGACATTTAGGATATACTTCCCATCTTTCTTTCCTTATCGTGCGACATTGATTCAGTTTGAAGCGTAACTCATTGAATTCCTTCCACGCATTAGTATGCGCACATGAGCGCTTAGTATCAGCTATACATCGACGGCTTGTGATTCCATGGATGAGGTGCGAGATGTGATTTTAGTATGCTGATGGAGGGCCGGTCTGGAGGACTTGAGGTCGGGTTTTGGTTGTAGCTTGAGCACAGAGCACGTGCTCTTGGATTTATATGTCCGGTAGTGTCTCTATTAATGGAATTTGTGGCTGGATGTCTATGTGATGAGTATGATGTGACTGCGAGATGTGTTCATATGGTTTGAATATGACGAGAAGGGTTTCCTTGAGGTGTAGAAAAAACTATTGGGTGCTTGAATTCCATCTTAATTTGATGTATAGTCTCGAGTTATGGCTGTGTTGAAGGATCTTTTCATGTTGTTTAGTTGATGAGTGAAGTAAATTTTCATGTCATTATATGAGTTCAGACTTGGGAAGGTTAAGTGATTGCATAATAGTTATGACTGTGGAAGGGTATAGAGAGATGTCAGTTTGAGGTAAAGCAGGTGGGTTATCTCCTGCGGGGTGTCCTGAGGATTGTGTGATCCTTATGTTGTTTTGTAGCGAGTTATCTTTTACCAGTGAATTATATGTGTTGCAATTTGAGTTTGGACCGCTTATGAGAGTGGGCTTGACTGTTACAAGGGTGAATACGAGATTTGCAAATGATTTGAGATATTAGATGGTTTGTGTTGCATGGACTTATGAAGGATTTAGTTGAATCTCACTATGGTATTATGGCAGTAATAGAGTATGGACATTGTGAGTGTTACGCCCCGCAATATTACGATGATGTTACGTCCTGTAGTATTATATTACGATGATGTTATGCCTTGCAGTATTATATTACGATGATGTTACGCCTTGTAGTATTACATTACGATGATGTTACGCTTCACAGTATTAAATTACGATAATGTTTTACCCTGTAGTAATGTACGTTGAATTTGTCGTAAGTTAATTGACATCAGTCCAAAGAAAGATTATTTGGAGGTTATAAGGATTATGTTATTTCGTCGAAGTTTGTCATTTTGGGATAAAATACGGCCCGAGCTGAAATACCCGGTATTTATGGACTAGTACCATACAAGGTACCACATGACCATGATAGTAAGGTGTATAAGGTATGTTAAAAGAGCGTAGTATTTTAAGTAAGTTGAGATAATTCTGAATCATCCGGGTAATTGGTTAATTACCGGGTAACGGGACAATACCTAATTAATTGGGGATCTATTGGATAAGTATTAAAAAAAGCATGAGGTAGCAGTCCCCATGCATTTGGAATGAATCATACCACAAATTAAAAGGTGGCACCATACTACACAATCATTCCAATCTTACAATAAGACTTCTTTTCCATGCCAAACATATTTCCATACTAAAGATCAGAATGTTAAGCATTCCTACTACAAGACTTCTTTCAACCAAAGATTGAACGCTAGCCATTCAACCAAAAATCCTTACCAGAACGTTAGCAAGCTTTCAATAAAATATTTTTCAACCAAAATCCAACGAGGATTATTGGAAGCTTAACAACGTAAAAATTTTGCGATTCTAACGAAGTACGGTGCAACCTTTTCCAAGAATATCATACGGATTTTCCTTACCCCAGGTATGTTAAGGCTATCCGTTCTTTCTTTTTGGCATGATCCAAATAATACAAATGAAACGAGCAAAATATGCAACTTTCATAAATGACTCTATTCATAGAAATACTAGGGGTATCTATATTCTTGATTCCCTATAGGGATTATTATTATATCTTCTATTCATGGGTCTTAGAAAAATACATATTTGATAAAGTTTATCCGAAAGTCATATTGATTTTTATGGCAATCCGAGAAAATCTTGTTAACGTATTTCTTATGCATTTTATGCATTTATACATGTACATTGACCCATGACCAGATGACGTTATATACGCGTATATATATGTTGGGATATAGGAAAGGTTATGGTGTTATATATGCACTACCACCTGATCAGCTGGTATACGTTGATGATTTTTCCCACAGTGGCCGAGATGATATAATGGGATGCCCTCAGAGGCCTGATGATGTTATGAAACATGTACCTATGTACGTCATGACATTCATACGCATATACATGATACTATAATTATTTCATGAATTAGAGAGTTATCCAGACTTACAGGTTAAGTCATTTACTCTATATTTTTTCCATGTCTGTTATATACTTATTTATGTGCCTTACATACTTGGTACATTATTCATACTAACATCCCTTTTTCCTGGGACGCTGCGTTTCATGCCCGCAGATCCCGATAGACAGGTCGATATCCCTCCAAGTAGGCTATCAGCTCAGCGGAAGATGTTGGTGCACTCCATTTGCTTCGGAGTTACTTGTTTGCTTAGTATGATTTAGACATGTATTGGTTGATATGGCCGAACTCTGTCCCCACCTTAATAAAAATTATGTATTCTTAGAGGCTTGTAGACAAATGTCATGTACGTAAAAGATTGTATGGCTTTGTCGGCCTATGTTCAGTGTACGAGTGGTTATTTTGGCCTTATAGGCCCGTATGTCTAATGTATAAGTTGGTATCACATGTTGTATTCTACTTATCTCACAGCAGCCTTCCAGCTCAGTTATCTATGATAGTATGACACAAAAATATATGTTATGTTGGTACTCGGTTGAGTAAGGTACCGAGTGCCCATCGCGGACTATCGGTTTGGGTCGTGACAGTGAGCTATTGTATGTTTTGATCTATGACTTTGAGCCAAGTGGGAAAGTCTACTATCGATAAGTTGATTGCACAGTTATGTGTTGTATTAGTTTTGGTTGAGGTATACTTATGAAGCAGTTAGGGCTTTCAGAGGTCGATTTTGATGATGAATTAAGCAAGGAACCTCTGGATACATGTTATGTTACACTTTAAGAGTATATGTGAATCATGGGATTATTGAGTTGTTATTCATAAATGATGTAGTGTGCATGGAATAGGGGTTCACTTAGTTGCTTAGAAGTGTGGATTACTTCTTAGGGTATTGGTGTACAAATGGGGCATATGTCATTCGGTCTGTTTGATCAGTTTAATTGAGATTTGAGAAGAGTGGATGACTCTCGAGAATGGTTCTAATGGATTCAAGATTTATATGTAGAAATTGTGAATCTTCAGGATGTGTATGTGGCTAGAAACTCATATTTATGTTGGATGGTGTCTAGACTTGTGCCATTTCTATATCCTTATGGATTCTACATTTTAGTATCAGGAAGGTGAAGGAAATAACTTTAAATTCACAGAAGGTCTCTTCAGAGTGGTATATCGATTATGGTACTTTTGGGGTGCTTAAGAGAGCATTCAACAGCTTATGAGCCTTAGGGCAGTGTTATCTTATGCAATGGTCTTGTGGGGAAAGTTTTGGTTAAGGTTAGCAGTGTTCTAGCGAGGAGAAGTATCAATTTGAAGGCAATTCAGGAAGAACTTGGAGAGTTAGGACAGCTTGGTAGTAGGTTGGATCAACACAGTAATAGATGTAATCGGTTCTTTGGGTACTTATGATTTGGCGGGTCTCTACAGGTGTTTCGTGGTAATGCTCTTGGGTTTTAGGTGACCTGCATGGCTTGGTTGAGTTATAGAGATTTAGTTCTGGTGGCTTGATTGTGGGCAAATGGGTTTCGAAGAGTTCTCAATGGTTTCTACCATAGTTTGAGGAGTATATTTCCTACGGGCATGTAGAGCATGTGGCGTATAGTGATTTTCTCCAGATAAAATCAAATGGAAGGTTCTTGGCTAATTGAGTATATAGTTTCTTGTGACTCAGAGTGGATTATGAAGTTCTCGTACTTTTCATATGATGGCATGATAGGTGTGGTGTGTTGCGTGGGATTGATATTTGCATGTACAAGGCTATAATTCAGTTTTGAAGGGAAGGTCATGAATTCTTAAATAGCATGGACGGTTTCAGATGACTAGGTAAATGATATTACTATTTGGTATGGCTTGATGAGAGTATACATTTCAGAAGGGGAAATGTGTTTTGATTTATGGATACTTCATTGGTATTGCGGCACTCTCCTAGTTGATCGACTGCTGACTTTCTAACTTGACTTGTGGCACAGAAGAATTATAGAAGTATTCCTCGTGGGATGATCGTGTATTAGAGATGTGTTAGATATTCGAGCGGTGAAGTTGGGATCAGATACGGTGAATCATGTATGCTATAGATTTGGAGACTAAGAGTCCTCACGAGTAGATTGTTTTGTGGTTGTGGACTGTGAAAATGTGGCCAAAGCTAGTGAAAGGATGGTATGTGTTATGGTTAGGCCATTGTGGATCTTCGGAGGGTTATTTATCTATTTGTGGATGATCAAAGTTGATTTGGGGGTCCATTGGTAGGCCCAATTAGGATGTGTATTCTACACTGAGTCGGATTGGTTGGCTCCATACTGCTATTATTGAGGGACATGCCATTCAGTTGTGGTTAAGCTTATTTGTCTTCTGAAATGATCTGTGAATTACTCTTCTATGCTACGAGGAGTTGTGATTCGTTAGTTATATGCACATATGCTGCGGTTCTATTTGGGCTTTATAGCGAAATTTGAGCAAGATGAGTATTTGAGAGTTGTATGATTGATTGCACATTGGTTATGTTCTTTCACGCTTGTGTGGAATTGTGTCATTTGCTTCTCTGTGGTTATGGTAATGCACTTTGGGAACTTGATGTCGAATTGCGCGTGGTTGTGATTTTGAGCAAGGTGTCTTGAGGTATATGCCATGGACCAGTGTTTAGATGCGGTCACGCATTGTAACGGAGTTATTTTGAGGTATGATCCTTTGTGCTAGATTAGTGTGTTTCGGTTCTACGGTGTGTGATAGGTTCTTAGCATTGTGTTGTGGTAGTACCCGTTGAGTTTACAGGATGGTTCTCTCGTTTGAGTCATTTTCCATGATTGAGTACATTTGGAATGTTGTTATTTGGTGCACGGGTTGTGGCTTTAGATTGTATTGATGCATCATGTCACTATAGTGGTCGTGTTGGATGAGCTGGGGTCTCCGGACCTAGAATGAATACTATCGGATTTGATTACAGCAGGGTTGGAAGTATAATATCGGAAGTTGGGTTAGAAATTTGCTATAGTTCTTGTCGAAGGAGAGGTAGCTCCATGACTTGTTGATGTGACGAATGGTTATGAGTTTCTGCGTGTTTCTTTCATCATTGGTAGTATATGAAGGTGTTAAAATGAGGCTTTGTCTGATAAGAGGTTTATTACCGGTATTGAGTTTTTTTGAGCAGCTATTGTGATTAGAAATTATTGCTATGAGTATTTGAGTTTTGAGGTATATCATGCGATTACATCTTGGGGTTATGGGTATAGCTTGATACAGCTTGTTCAGACTTATGCAATGTTTAGATGTGAGATTCTGATCTTATAGAAAATTCCAGATGTTGGAAATTCTGGTTCTAAGGTTTATGGGCTAGGTTGAATTATAAAATTTCAGTTATGTTGTATTATCAGACCTATATGGGCATAGGGTGATGTAGGATCACCCCCAGTATGTGCATGGTAAGGTTACACTGTGGTTTGATGGCTTTGGGGTCAACTCTGGGTATATTCGAGAATGAACGTATGTTTAAGTGGGGGAGGATGTAACAACTCGATCAGTCATTTTGAGCATTTGCACTCCCCTCGGTTGTTTGATGGCATGAATAGCTCCGTATGATGTATTATGACTTATGTAAATCGTCGGTTTTGGTTTTCAGGTTGTTCGGAATTGATTTGGAAGAATGATTCTCAGTTAGAAGCCTTAAATTTAAAAGGGTTGATCAAGTTTGACTTTTTAGTATTTGATCTCGGATTGGATTTTCGGAAGTTGGAGTAGGTTTATGGTATCATTTCTGACTTGTGTACAAAATTTGAGGTCAATTGGATATGATTTGATAGGTTTTGACGTCGTTTGTAGAAGTTGTAAATTTCAAAGTTCATTAGACTTGAATCCGTATGTAATTCGTATTTTTGATGTTGTTTGGGGTGATTTGAAGGTTCGACCAAGTTCGTATGGTGTTTTAGGACTTGATGGTATCTTTGGTTGAGGTACTGGGGGCCTCGAGTGAGTTTTGGGGTGAGTTTTGAGCAAGTCCGGGCATTTCAGCACTCTGATGTTGTTCCGGAACTTTGAAAGTGCGGACCACACAATTTCATGTGCTGAGGCATATTTTTGAGTGCTGTAGTAGATGAAAAAGTGCTGCATGCAGACGAAAATATGCGGACCACAGAGGAAAAGTGTGGACCGCACAATTTTGTCTGCGGACGCACTTCAGGGTGTTTTGCAGGTTCGATGGTCCGACTTCGGAAGCTTATATCTTTTGATGCACAAGGAATTTGGAGATAATTCAAAAATGAAAGTTGTAGTCCTTCGTGTCTTTCTAGAGAGGTAAAGAAATCATCATTTGAACATTTGTACAGAAAGTTATGGCCATTTTACTGAAGCCTGGTAGTGGAGAGGCTGTGAAATGCGGCCGCATAATTTTTGTGCAACCGCGGGACTTGGAAATGTGCGGACCGCACTTTGAAAGGCATCTTTGGTACTATATAAACGAGGGTTAGGGTATTATTTTATATTTTGGACTTTGGAAGCTCAGTTTGTGATGATATTTTGTGGATTTTTCAAGAAAATCATCGGGGTAAGTGATTCTAACTCGGATTTGGTTAATATACATGAATATATCATTGTTTTCATTATTTAATTTGTATTTTGAGATGAAAATTTGAGGGTTTGGCCTAAAGTTTCATAATATGAATTTTTGAGTTTTGAACACCGATTTGGAGTCGGATTTGAGTTAAACTAGTATGGTTGGACTCGTAATTGAATAAGATGTCGGATTTTGTGAGTTTTGTCGGGTTCCGAGGTGCGAGCCTGGGTGTGATTTTTGGCCGGATTTGGGACTTGATTTAGGATTCAGCCTTTATCATTTGTAATTGCTTCCTTGGACTTTATCTTATGTATTTGAGTTGCTTTTGACTAGTTTTGAGTCGTTCGGAGGTCGCTATGCGTGAGATGGCATTCTTGAAACATCGCTTGGCTTGCTCGATATTTGGAATTGGCTTGTTTGAGATAAGTAACTCTTCTAAACTTAGTGTTGAAGGTATGAAACCCCGAATTATGTGCTATGTGATTGGTGTTGAGGTGACGCACATGCTAGGTGACGGACGTGTGGGCGTGCACCCAATGAATAGTGACTTTGTTGTCTTCATGGCACTGTATAATGGCCCTACTTTGTTGATATCTGCATTTTCACCATGTTATAAAGTAATTGAGCTGTACATCATGCTAGATATCATGTTTAGGCTTTATACTGATATTGTTGGGGCTTATAGTGGTCATTTCTTGCTGTCATCTTATTGATTTTATTGATATTTCGTACTCAGTCATATTCATGCATTCATATTATATCTCAGTCTCAGTTGCTACTTATTGATACATCATATAATCGTTCCGGGTTAGTTTTCATGATATTTTGAGCCCGTGGGTAAGACTGAAGAGATTGATGACTGAGTGAGATCGAGAGCCTGATTATCAGTGACAGTTATGGGATCGGGCTGCACGTCGTAGTGGTTATTCTGACTTATGATGGCGCTTGGGCTGAAGGAGCCCCTTCGGAGTCTGTACACACCCCCAGTGAGCGTGATTGATTATATTGAGAGATGGATCTTCCCTGGACTTGTAGATGGATCTTCTCCATGGGGCTAGATTGGCCTTTCCTCGGTAATGACGACTGATAGTCTGTGATATATATATATATATATATATATATATATATATATATATATATATATTCCGGGATGGATCTTCCCGGGGCCGCATGAGCCATATACAGTTCTGAGTGGTTGAGCATTTATATATACCTGGAGATGGGTCTTCTCCATGGGGCCGGATTGGCCTTCATCGGTACGGAGTGACTAATGATCAGTGATGTATATATTCCAGGATGGATCTTCCCTGGGCCGTATAAGCCATATACAGTACCGAGTGGTTGAGCATTTTTGAATGGAGAGTGTGAGTTCATGGTTCATGATCTAAAGGTAGAAAACGTTTCTTTTCCCACTTTTTCATCTTAACGTAGAAAGTTTACTATGGTAACTTGGCTAAATAATGCTTAAATAATGTTTTGCCATTGAAGTATTCATCATTTCTATTATGCATAACAAAACTTATCAATTCAAATTTATCCGAGAACATAATTTTATCTTTAAATTCAAATCCCTATATATAATATGTATCTTCTATAGCTAAATAAATTATTTCATGGCTTGACCAGTCACTATAAGACGTTTTGATGCTAATTGCACAAGTGTGACGATACTGTCATTTTATACCATGTATGGGTTTGAGTCATGAAGATAGAGTTTGGGTGCCAATTAAAGTGTTGGTCTATTAAGTACTATTATAAGGTTTTATACCAGACATTTTATAAACCATCAAACTTGGTTCTCTACTAATTGTTCAGTTTACTGCTTTGATAGGGGTTTGGAACAAGTACTTCAAAATAAGGAAACAAGTACTTTCAAGATCTTTAGAAACATGGAAAAAATTGTCTGGATGGGTAACTAAGATGCAGAATCCATAGAACTTGCTTTTAATCAGAAGAAGATAGAAGCAAAGAAGAATTGACATAGACAACTTGAGGTTGAGATCATTAATACTTTTATTATAGTTTGATTAGCATATCCAAAATTTCCTAATTTGACTGATCATTGTCTATTTTTTATGCTTTGCAGCTTGATACAGATCTCTTTTCATACACTCAATCTGTAAACCAAGAGTTTATTCTTTTTCAATGGTTGACATTCAAAGGTCAATTTCATCAATGCATGATGGTTTGAAATCAGATCAAAGGAAGATTATGTTTTGTGCCTTTAAAGAGAAACTTTGTTAATTTATATCAACATATCGTACAGTAGAAATGGCCTTTTTCAAATAGTACTAATACATTTGTTTGAGAATCAGAATATGGCCAATCATCCAAGATTGTATTTTCTTATAAATGCTTTCCTCTCTAGTTATTTTTTAATGGATACATATGTTCCCTTATGACTTGAATGTTTGAAAATCTAGTTGATTTACATGTGCATAAAATAATAGTATTTGCATGCTCCTTTGTATCTACCATATTTTTTAAGTAATATTTTCTTATGAAAAATTATATTTAATATTTACCGCGCAACGTGGGGTACAGATACTAGTTTGAATTGAAAAAAGAAGCGGGATAAGTATTTTAGATGGTGTTAGTGTATCTTTGATATATATAATAATGGGTACTTGCCGTTAAAATGTCGTTTGAAAAAATCAAGTGGATGTGAATATTAGACCTAGATTATACTCGATTTATTTCATTTTCAACCCTCTTTCTTCAAGATATTTCTTTCACCGTTATTATTATATACTACATTTGTAAATTAAAATATTATCTTCATTTCGTGTTAGAAGAGAGACAAATCAATTACTTTATAGAATAAAAATTTGTTAGGTATTAATAAACACCTCAAGTATAATAAATTAAGAGCTTTTGATCAGTCGTGTTATTATTTAACTTTCTTAAAATTTATTTCTTGATGTTCTTCTGTTGTACTTGTGCAAGTTGATAAAAAGTGAAGTTGACAGGGTTCTTCAAATCTTTCAAATTGTACAACAAAATACATGAATATTTAGATTTCATCTATTATATAGGAACTGATACAAACAGTGAGGATGTTAAGATAAACAATGTAGTACATGTCTCCTATTGATATAATTTTGGATATGATTTAGCTTTTTTGGGTTGCGGTTGCCTATTATTGACACCTTTCTATTTTGGTTTATTTTATTTTTATACATGTTTTGATTTCCAACTCCATTGTGATAACTGTTTATTTTTGTATTTTAGTAGCCAATCAGTGTGTGGTGAGTATTGCTCTTCTACTGTATTTTTAATTATTCCGTTTTCGCTTCTTAGCCGTTTTTGATTTATCTATTTTTATTGTTTTTTATGAATAATGAGATTTACTAATTTGATTTGTAATATAAAGTTATACATTTAAATTAGTGCCAGATTATTATTGACACTAAGGCATCACAGTAATGTGGTGAGATTTTATAACTTATAGAGATACCATATAATACATGTGATGAAATAGTATCCATTATGAAAAAAAATTCTAATGTAGTAAATGTTAGTATAACCAAGGACTCTACAATAGATCTCACACTTTTTATGCTCTCCAAAAATCGAGTAATTTATTATTGAGGATAATTTTATTGTCTTGAACTGTTGTAGAAGAACGTTCATAGTTATTTTGGACCACTGTTGAACACACTTTTGTAGCTACCTCTTAATGTTACTGTAAACGCCTTTGTTGTTGTTTCGCCATGTAGTTGAAGCCACTTTTGCTGCTATTTTTGGATGCGGTTAAAGTCATTTTCCTGCTATTTTTGGCTAGATTGAAGCCATTTTGCTCTACTTTAAAATGTGGTTAAAGCCATTTTTGCTGCTATTTTCTACATGTGGTTAAAGCCCATTTTTGGCTGGTGCAATATTAGGTTACCTTACCTATTTACTTGTCTATGATACTTCCTCATTTCCCATATTACGGTAATACATTCTTCATGGTCTATTATCACATCAATGCCCCTTGCAATAGATCCTTTAAAAAAAATATAATTTGCAAAAAAAATGCATATAAAAACAGAGAATTAGTTCTTTGATAACAGAAGGTCTACTTATATTTATCTGGTAGAGAGACACATTTCTAGGCTAGAAATAATTAATGTATTAAAAAGAATTTGTTGCAGTGATATTGTCCTAAAACTTAGTACATTCTGTTATATGGGTACTAAATCTTTTCTACGATTCTAATGTTCAATACTTTTGTCGGACGACAAAGAACATTATTACAATACGGAGAAGGAACCACCTTTTGTGAATATAAATAGAACTCTCATGAATGTACAAAGTGTGCCACTTTCGAAGTAGAATGCATCTTCTTTTGTCAATATATAAATAGATACATGTATATATATATTATGTGTGTGTAGTATTCTCATGGATATTAGCTTTATCTGCTTTTAAGACAATTCTCAAATATCGGCCCCATTATATACCTCATTTTGGGTTATGTTCGGGTCTGAATGTGCTTAAGTTCTTATACTAGAAGAGTTTCTAGCCATATTTTGTATGTTATGACCCTATGGTCCTACTTTGTCGGTCTCATTATATGGAAGTGTATTAAGCTGTATTTTTTCAATGTTGTTTGATAATCTCATGATGATCCGGGTAAGGTGTTTCTTTGAAAACTTTTGGAATTATTTGGTGGATCTCAAGAATGAACTTTATCAACTATATCACGATCTCTGTTTTGACTTCTATGGTGTTGCTCTCATTTGGGGTATCCTTAGATAAAGTAGATCATGGCTTGAAAACCATATTATGACCTTTCAAAGCAGTTTATTTTTTGATTCCAAAGGAAAAAGTAGAAATTAGAAGACATCTTCTCAGCAATTTCATATCAAAGCAAAGTTAATCACAAATAATGATTCGAGGCTTTATATTATTGGGCTTATTCTATGCACGAGCAATCATCATCTAGTAATATAAATAAGTATGAAATCATAAAATGTAACCAGCCCCCCTAGAGCTCACATCAATATCGGCTGCACGCACAACTCATATGCTGCACTGATAACTCACGTGCTATAATACCAATATCTGGATCCGTACGGATAACTCACGTGCTATACGGGCAACTCACATGCTATTACAGATATCTGTATCCCCACGGACAACTCACATGCTGCACGGACAACTCACGTTCTATAGTATCAATATCTGGATCCGCACGGACAACTCACGTGCTTCATGGATAACTCACCTGCTATAGTATCAATATCTGGATTCGCACGGACAACTCACGTGTTGCACGGGCAACTCACATGCTTTAGTATCAATATCTAGATCCACACGGACAACTCACATACTAATATCACAACCAGCCCGGCGTGGTCACAGACACAACAGTCCAAATCATGTCGCACAGAAGCAAGTAAACAAGAACGCATGTATATGATGGATAAAATATCATATTTCATGTTCCTGGACGGGTATAATTACATGCTAAATTGTAGACATGTGCAATATGTGCTATCATAACTCAAATCGGCAATTTATCACATAAATAGCAATTTCCCAGATTTATTCAGGGGTTTAGCCTCTTCATAACCTCAAAAATAGCTCAAATATTTCACAACAATGATATAAATATGAAATACATTATAGCTTAAAGCTTAACAGTCAACTTTAGGCGTATCATAACCTAAGCACTACCTCGAGCATGGATAAATACCCCGGTGCTTGCATATGGACTCAAGCCCCACACGTATGGCACCCATAGCGCGCAACTATCACAAATAATTTAGGCAACTAGTGTCTCAACTAAGTTTAGATAGGATTCTTACCACAAACAAGCCAAGACAAATACCAAGCAAGTCAAACGATGCTCCAAAACTGCCATCCCGCGTGTACCGACCTCCGAAAGCCTCGAAACTAGCCAAAAGTAACTCAAGAACATCAAATAATACCTAAGGAAACAATTCCAAATGATAAAGGTCGAATCTTTAATCAAAAGACCAAAATCAACCAAAAAGTTAAACTCGGGCCCGTACCTCAGAACCTGACAAAACTTATAAAATCCGATAATCCATTTTATTACGAGTCCAACCATACTGGTTTCACTCAAATCCGACTCCAAATCAATGTTCAAAACTCAAAAATTCACTATGTAAAACTTTAGACAAAAATCCTCAATTTCTTTCTTGAAATCCTCAATAAAATACCAAAAAGCGAAGATATATTTATGAAATAAAATCAAAACCGAGTAGAGAATACTTACCTACATCCATATAGTGAAAATCGCTTCAACAATTGCTTCAATCCGAGCTCCATAACTCAAAATATACTAAAATGGTCGAAACCTCAAAATATTGTGTAACGACCCGACCGGGCGTTTTGAGCTCTAGCGCGTCGTCCAACAGTTTGAGGCCATCAGCAGCTTCACTTCAGGTATTATGACTTGTACGCGTGGTCGGAATTGAATTTCGGGAAGTTCAGAGTCGATTTGGAAAGAGAATTCTCATTTCGGAAGTTTTAAGTTGAAAGAATTGACTAAGATTGGATTTTTGAGTAAACGACCTTGGAATCGGGATTCAAAGGTTCCAATAGGTTCGTCTGATGATTTCGGACTTGGACATATGTCCGGATCGGGTTTCGAAAGACCCGAGAATGTTTCGGCACCTATTGTGGAAGCTAGCATTTTTGGAAGAATTTCATAAGTTTGGGTTGAAATGCATTCAGTGTTATCGATGTTCATTTGGGATTCCGAGTCTGGGAATAGCTCCGCATGGTGATTCTGGTGTTGGGAGCATGATCGGAAGTAAATTTGGAGGTCCGTGGGTCATTTTGGAGTCATTTGGCTAAAGATAGAAATTTGAAGGTTTTTGAAAAGTTTGACCGGAAGTGGACTTTCTGATATCGGGGTCGAATTTCGATTCCGGAAGTTGGAGTAGGTCCGTAATGTCAAATATGACTTGTGCGCAAAATTTGAGGTCAATCGGACGTGATTTGATGAGTTTAAACATCAGAAGTAGAAGTTTGAAATCTTAAAGTTCATTAAGCTTGAATTGGAGTGCGGTTCATGGTTTTAGCATTGTTTGATGTGATTTGAGGCTTCAAGCAAGTCCGTGTTATGTTTTTAGACCTGTGCGGGTGTTTGGTTTGGAGCCCCGGGGGCTCGGGTGAGATTCGGGATAGCTTCGGAGTGATTTGATAAGAAATGGGATTGTTGGCACTGGTATGACCGCATTTGTGGTGTTTTGGTCGCAAATGCGACCATTGCATTTGCGAGAGGGAGCTCGCATTTGTGAACCTGGGGCTGCTGAGGGGAGATCGCATTTGTGAGGGGGCCATCACTTTTGCGATGTTGTCCTCTTCGCATTTGCAAGGAATTTTGTCACAAATGCGACCATGACAGGGGGAAGCTGGGCTTTGCATTTGCGGTGCCTTTGTCGCAAATGCGACCATCACAATTGTGAGCCGGGGGTCGCAAATGCGACTTCTGCGTCTGGTGCAATGGCTTTTTATTCCGAGACTTAGCCTATTTCCCTCATTTTCCACTTGGTCTTAGGCGATTTTTGAGAGCATTTGAGGAGGGGTTCCATCATCATCAAAGAGGTAGGTAATTTGCACCGACATCCCTCACAAAGTCTAGATACAAAAGATAACCCTTCCCAACCATACGCTGGGCTTTCAATAATGAGATTACCCTACTAGGAACATAATCAGTCAAACCTCGCCACTCAATCAGTGGCACATCCGGTATGGACAATGTCACTGTCTTGGCATGATAGTCCAGAATAGCACGACACAGAGATAGCTAATCCTTGCCCAAAATAACATCGAAATCCACCATACATAATAGTAAAAGATCCACTCGGGTCTCCAGACCCCTAATAGTCACCACACACGACCGGTACACACGGTCTACAACAACAGTATCGCCCACCAGGTAGATACATGAATAGGTAAAACAAGGGACTCACAGGGCGTACCCAGATAACGAGCAAAGTATGATGACACATAAGAAAAAGTAGAACCAGGATCAAATAATACAGAGGCATCTCTATGGCAGACTAAAACAATACTTGTGATAACAGCATCGGAAGCAATAACATCGGGTCTAGCTGGAAGTGCATAGAAATGGGCCTGACGGCCACCTGGTCGACCTCCCCCTCTAGGGCGACCCTTAGCTGACTGACCTCCACCCCTAGTTGGCTGGGCGTATGGTGGTGAAGTAACTGGCACTGAAGCCGATGGCTGACTCCTCTGCTGTGATGAACCCGTAAGACGATGAGGACACTTCCTCCACATATGGACCATATCTCTACACTCATAGCAACTCTCGGGTGCTGGAGAAGGGGACTGAAGGGAACCCCTAGCACCGGAATGACTAGTAGATGCACCTGGCATAGAAGAGCCCTAAACTGATGAAGCACGAGATGAAATCTGAGCTGAAAGGGCACTAAGTGATGACTGACCCTGATGATAACTATGAGAACCATGACTCGATGACGCCCCACGATAACCTGGGCGAGCTGGCTAAGCATGCCTGAATTGAAGGCCTCTGTCGTGCTAAAACTGACCTCTCGAAGGAGCACCACTATAACTACCAGATCTTCGAGGCCTTTTGGCCTCCCTCTCCTCTCGCTCTTGGCAACAAACTGACTCAATCTCACGAGTAATTTCTACAACATCCTCAAAAGTCGCACCAGTCACCCTCTCCCTAGTCATAAGAATACGAAGTTGATAGGTAAGGCCATCAACAAACCTCCTAATCCTCTCTCTATCTGTTGGAACCAACCAAATCGCATGGCGAGCTAACTCAGAGTACCTCATCTCATACTGCATCACAGTCATCTCTCCCTAACGCAACCACTCAAACTACCTGTGCAGCTCCTCTCTGCGAGACTGTGGCACATACTTCTCTAGAAAGAGAACAGAGAACTGCTGCTAGGTAAGGGGTGCTACACCAACAAGCCTACGACTCTCAAAAGCCTCCCACGAAGTGAAGATAGCTCCAAAAAACTGATAAGTAGTGAAAGCGACCCCACTGATCTCCAGAATACCCGTTGTACGAAGCATCCTTTGACACTTATCCAAGAAACTCGGGGCATCCTCGTCCTCTACACAACTGAATGTCGGAGGCTGAAGCCTATAAACCTCTTCAACATACGCTGCTTGTCCTCTGGCATGGCAGGAACTACATAGTCCTAGGCAGCTGTAACCAGCTGGGCTAGATGTGCCCTCGGTGTCTGAAGTCCCTACACGACCTACTCAGGTGTGCGAGCAGCGGGAGTTTGAGTGCCTCCCCCGACCTGAGAAGTAGTTGTGGCTGTAGTAACTGAGACCGCCTGAGCTAGGCCAGTGCAAACTGATAGGATCTGAGCCAAGGCCTCCTGAAGACACAGAATCACAATGGGCACAGCTGGTGCCTGAGCTTGTGCTGTTGGAGTGTCCACAACTGGGGCCTGATCCTGAACTGGGGCAGCTGGTGGATCTGCAGGTGCTGCACTAGTTGTTGTGTGGGCCACACTCCTGCCCCTACCGCGACCACGACCGCGTCATCAGCCTCTATTGGCCACAGCTAGTGGTACTGGTGCGTCTATCCTAACCGGTAGCGCGTGTCCTCACCATTTGTGGAAGAATAGGATAACCGAAGTTTAGTACTCATATCAACAAATTCGAACGACAAGAATTTCAAGAATATGAAGTTTTCCTAAAGGTTCTGCAGCCTCTCGAGGATAAATACAGATGTCTCCATACCGATCCGTGAGACTCTGCTAAACTGACTCACGAAACCTATGTAACCTAGGCTCTGATACCAACTTGTCACGACCCTAAACCCGGACCCGATCGTGATGGCACTTCTCGTGAAGACAAGGCCAGTTGACACATTCCCATTTTAATTTTAAGCAATTAAAGTAATAAGTATTAAGTCATAAACATGATAAAATTCCAAAATAAGCATTGAACAGAACAATTTGCGGAATTTAAAACCAACACAACCCGACACCGGGGTGTCACTAGTCATGAGCATCTATCAATATACTACAAGTCTGAAGCGTCTACAAACCTATTACAGAATCACTAACAAGAGAAAAATAAATGAGATAAAGGGGGAGAAGCACGGGGCTGCGGACTCTGAGCAGCTACCTTGTGAACTCCGAAATCTACCGGGAGCTCTCAACCCTCGCAAGCAGGATTAGCAGCGCCTGAATCTACACATGGGGTATAGGGAGTAAAGTGATCACTCCAACTGAGTGAGTAATAATCATAAATAAAGACTAAGAAATATGAAATCACGTCAGGCACATTACAGGCTATAATGAAGCAGTAAAAACCAGTAAAAATAGTGAATCAGTGAAGATATGTAAAGTCATTTTAGTTCAGTTTAAACTTCATGAATTGCCTTTTAACAATTAAGCAAGTAAATGACAGGCAACTAGGAAAGATAAACACATAAAGGATCGCCCTTCGGGCACAATGTCAACAAATCCGCCTCTCGGGTAATATCATAGAACAACACCAGCCCCTCGGGCTATATCTCACATCACAATGGGTACCCGCGCTCAGTGGGGGTGTGCAGACTCCTGGAGGGGCCCCTTATGACCCAAGCGCAATGTCAAGTCATCTCGTGGCATCATCACTAGGCCCTCAGCAACATATCAACAAGCTACCTCGTGGCGTACAAATCTCAAGCCCTCAGCCTCATAATCATAAGCAGGTGTTTCCTCACAACATAGGCCCTCAGCCTTACTTAGTCAAAAACCTCACAAGCCACTCGGGCAACAGTAAAAATAGGGTGTTTAGCCCAATAATATTATTTAAAATATCATTTAAGTGTTAAAGTAGTGTAAACATGGCTGAGTTATGAAAATATTAGAATATAGCATGACTGAGTTCAAGTATAAATTCAAAACAGTGAGGCCCAAATCTCCTAAGGGTTCAAATAGTTGGCACGAGGCCCAAATATGGCATTCAGCCCAAAACATGATGATAACAAACAGTTTTCAATCAAATACGCGGTCAAACAATCATTCGGGATGGACTAAGTCACAATCCCTAACAGTGCACTACCCCACGCTCGTCATCTAGCGTGTGTGTCACCTCAATATAGCAAAATGATGTGCAAATCCGGGTTTCATTCCCTCAGGACAACTTTTACAATCATTACTCACCTCAATCTGGTCTAAACACTAGCCCACAATGCCTTTACCCCTCGAATCGGCCTCAACTTGCGTCAAATCTAACCAAAATCAGAATCACGACGTCAAAATATGCTAAAGGAACAAAGCTCATGCGGAAATAATCAATTTACAACATAAATCCTGAAATTATCAAAACCTGATACTCGGGCCCACATCTCATAATTCGATAAAATTCACATCAATAGATTCCTTATCTCCCCACGAGTTCACACATATCGAAAGTACCAAAATCCGGCCACAAATGGTCGCTCAAATCCTCAAGTCTAGGTCTCCAATACCAAGCCCTAGTTTTCCCAATTTTAACCCTTAATTTCCATAAGTTACAAGCCTAATCCGTGAAATAATACCATAGAAATGAGTTTTAGGTCCAAAACCCTTACCTCAATGAAATCCCCTTGAAATCCTTCTTCAAATTTCCCAAAAGCTCCAAACGCTGACTTAGAAATGGCGGAATAGCTCAAAAATCGCGAAGGAAATAATTTATACCTTCTGGCCCAGGGATTTTGCATCTGCGGTCAAAATCCCGCTTTTGCGGTCCTTGAACCGCTTCTGTGGTTTTTCACTTATGTCCTAACCTCTGCATCTGCGATACACACTCCACATATGTGCCATCGCAGGTGCGGTTACCCAACCGCTTCTGCGGTCACCGCCTTCCTAGCCCCTATCCGCTTCAGCGACTTCTTTTCCGCATCTGCGGCTTCGCATCTATGGCCTCCCAATCGCAGATGTGGTTATGATAGGAGAATTCCAACTTCCGCTGCCATTCAAACTTCCATTCTTTCCGTCAACCATCCGAAATCACCCCGACGCCCCCGGGACCTCAACCAAAAGCACAAACACATCATAAACCACCATCAAAACTTATACCAATCTTCAAAACACCTCAAACAACATCGAATCAACCAAAACACATCGGATTCAAGCCTAAGTTTCCAAAATCTTCTAAATTACGCTTTTGATCAAAAACCCAACCAAACCACGTCCGAATGACCTGAACGTTTGTACACACATACCAAATGACACAACGGAACTACTGCAACTCTCAGAATTCCATTCCGATCCCTATATCAAAATCTCACCTATCAACTCGAAAACGCCAAAAAATCAATTTCGCCAATTCAAGCCTAAATCTACTCCGGACCTCCAAAACATATTCCGATCACGCTCCTAAGTCCCAAATCACCTCCCGAAGCTATCCAAACCATCGGAACTCACATCCGATCCCTCTAACATATAAGTCAACATCCGGTTGACTTTTCCAACTTAAGCTTCCTCAATAGAGACTAAGTGCCTCAAACCTTACCAAATCCTTTCCGAACCCGAGCCAACCCGCCGATCACTCATATAACCGATGAAAAAAGCAATAAGAAGCTGAAATGGGAGAAACAAAGCGGTAACTCATAAGATGACTGGTCAGGTCATCATAATCCTGTAATTAGCATATCATAAACGTATAATAGTAAAATGATATAGGATTCATCAATGGTCCAACACGAGTTAAATACATGGATTATGGGTAGATTAACATGTGAAAATTAGGGAAAATCAAGGGTTGTAGATGAAAAACCTAGAATTTGGTAAAAACAAGATTTAACCACGAAATTTATTAAGAAATGGAGTAAAAATCATATATTCTTGATCCTTAGGTTATGGGTAACAACTTTCTTCAAATATTTCCGGAATCCGGGCATGTGGGCCCGGGGATGAATTTTAGGAACCTTGCATTTAGGGTTGGAAAATTGGTTTAAAAATTAGAATATGAACTTTTGAGCATGTATTGACTAGTTCTTACTCTATTTGAATATTTGGATCGTTCAGCTCCGAATTTGGAGGTTTGAGCGCGTTCTTGAATCGAAATATAGGCTTCGGAGCTCGGTAAGTCTCCCTTATAACCTTGTAAGAGGGAATTATCCCCATAGGTGAATTAATTGAATATGTGTTGCTAATTGTGGGGGGCTACGTACGCACGAGGTGACGACAGTCCGTGCGTAGCTACTATTATGCTTATGTCCGGGTAGTCTAGGACCCAAAAGCATGCTTACTTGTAATAAGTGCAACCTTATTGATAGCTTAAATTGCTTAAATCATATCGAAGTGGCAAATACTTTTCTAAAAGAGTTAACTCAATTTTATGACTTGTAAAAAGGGAAATTTCACTCCCTTGAATAATTGTTTCCTTGATGAATGTCCTGATGGACTGTTTGAATATGTATTTCTATGTGTACCTGCGTCACATATATGATTCGCGAGCAGGGTGATTGTTTATTTACATTTGACTGCGTCGCATGTATGATTCGCGAGCGGGGTAATAGATGCATCTATGGTGCCGTTCAACCCTCGGCAGTGCACAATTTACTTTTATGTTGGATCGGGCCGTACGACCTCATCATGATATGCGCATGCTTGTGTTGTTTGCCGGAGATTTATAAATGTTGATATTTGCCTTTCCTGGCCGAAGATAAATTGATAAAGATAATGAAAAGTAAATCTTTAGAAATCATTATTATTTGGGAAGTTGTTTACCTGTTATCTAGCTTTATGAATTATAATTGTTTGTTTTATAAAATCCATGATCTCCTCACCTTTTCACTATATTATCATTGGACCACTAGTAAGTGTCGAAGTCGACCTCTCGTCTCTACTTCTTCGAGATTAAACGGGATACTCACTGGTACACGTTATTTTCGTACTCGTACTACACTTGCTGTGCATTTTTGTTGCACAGGTTCATGTGTGGTTAGTGGCGTAGCGACTATGGTTGATACATGGACTTAGGTGAGCTACATCTTGTGAGACGATCAGCAACCAGCAGAGTCTCTCTCAGAGTACTGTACAGTATTATTTCATTCCTGTCCAATTGTATCCCGAACAGTTAGTGTATTTTATTCATTCCCTAATAATTGCTCACACATTTGTGACACCGGATTCTGGGATGATTGTGGGATTATTTGTTATTATGTTTGTAAAGACATCAACATCTATTCAATGAAATGTATTACTTATGGTTTAATGTATAAAGGAAATAATTTCAAAAAAATATTAAAACAAGAAAATTACTAGTAAATTGGTGTTGGCTTGCCTGGCAATAGTGTCCGGCGCCATCACGACCCTTAGTGGATTTTGGGTAGTGACATATAGCTTATACCCAGGTATTTACCCTTCGCGATCGTGAAGCATAGAAATTTTCCAGAACAATTTTACTCTATGCGATCGCGGCCATTTCCATGCGATCGCAATGCACACTATTGTACCAAAAAGCCAGCAACTAAAAATGGCCTAGAAATGGTCCGAAACCACCTCGAAACTCACTCGAGCCCCTCGGTACCCCGTCTGAACATACCAACAAGTCTCAAAACATATTACGGACCTACTCGAGGCCTCAAATCACGCATAACAACATCGAAACGACCAATCGCACCTCGAATCAAACATAATGAACTTTGAATCATTCAACTTCCAAAACTCATGCCGAACCATATCAAATCAACTTGGAATGAACTTAAATTTTGCGCACAAGTCCCAAATGATATAACGAAGCTATTAAAATTCCCAAAACCACAATCCGAACCCGATATCATCAAAGTCAACTCTCAGTCAAACTTATGAGCTTTCCAAACCTTCAAATTTTCAACTATTGCCAATTAGCGCCGAAACCTTCTAGAAATATCCAAATATGCATTCGGGTATATGCTCGAGTCCAAAATTACCATCCAAACCTAACAGAACCATCAAAACTCCAATCCAAGGTCAAATACTAAAAAGTCAAATTTGGTCAACTCTTCCAACTCTAAAGCTTCAATCATGAAATTCATTTTTCCAAATCAATTCCGAATAACCTAAAAACCAAAACTAACAATTCACACAAGTCATAATACATCATACAATGCTTCTCATGACTTCAAATAGCTGAACGGAATGAATATGCTCAAAACGACCGGCGGGTCGTTATAGTATGGGTAGCCTTGCATTTATTCCTATTGGTGAGAGACCACTTGCATCAGATGTTCAGGACTTGGCCTATAAGTTCATGAGGTTAGATGTTTCGGAGCCAAGTCGGGTTTTAGCTTGTGTGATTTCTCATTCTTCCTTATATGATCGCATCAGAGAGCATTAGTATGATGATCCCCATTTGCTTGTCCTTAAGGACACGGTTCAGCACGATGATGCCAAGGAGGTTACTTTTGGATGATGGGGGTGTTAAGGATGTAGGGTCAGATCTGTGTACCCAATGTAGATGGGTTGCGTGAGTTGATTCTTGAGGAGGCCGACAGTTCACAGTATTTCATTCGTCCGGGTGCCACAAAGATGTATCAGGACTTGAGGCAGCACTATTGGTGGAGGAGGATGAAGAAGGATATAATGGGTTTTTAGTTCGGTGCCTAAATTGTCAGCAGGTGAAGTACGAGCATTAGAGACCGGGCGGATTGCTTCAAAGGCTTGAGATTCCTGAGTGAAAATGGGAGCGTATTACCATGGACTTTGTAGTTGGGCTCCCACGGACTTTGAGGAAGTTTGATGTTATTTGGGTGATTGTGGATCGGTTGACCAAGTCTGCGTATTTTATTCCAGTTGGGACTACTTATTCTTCAGAGCGATTGGCTGAGATTTACATTTATGAGATTGTTTGCCTTAACGATGTGTCTGTGTCCATCATTTCAGATCAGGGCAAGCAATTTACATCACAATTTTGGAGAGCAGTGCATCGAGAGTTAGGCACTCAGGTTGAGTTGAGAACGACATTCCACCCTCAATGGGCGGACAGTCCAAACACACTATTCAGATATTAGAAGATATGTTATGCGTTTGTGTCATAGATTTTAGGGGTTCTTAGGATCAGTTTCTGCCACTTACAGAGTTTGCCTACAATAATAACTACCAATCGAGCATTCAAATGGCTCCGTATGAGGCTTTGTATGGGAGACAGTATCGGTCTCCGGTGAGATGGTTTGAGCCGAGTGAGGCTAGGCTATTGGGTACTAACTTGGTTTAGGATGCTTTGGACAAGGTTAAGTTGATTCAGGATCGGCTTTACACTACGCAATCTAGACACAAGAGTTTTGCATATCGGAAGGTTCGTGATGTTTCTTACATGGTGGGAGAGAAGGTATCGCTTAGAGTTTGACCCATGAAGGGTGTTATGAGGTTCGGGAAGAAGGTCAAGTTGAGCCTTCGATATATTAGGCCTTTTGAGGTGCTTGAGAGGGTTGGAGAGGTGGCTTACAGGCTTACATTGTTGCCTAGTCTATCAAGTGTTCATCCAGTATTTCATGTATCCATGCTCCGAAAGTATGTCAGTGTTCTGTCTCATATTTTGGACTTCAGCACAGTTCAGTTGGATGGTGATTTGACTTATGATGTGGAGTCGGTGGCCATTTTGGATCGGCAGGTTTGAAAGTTGAGGTCAAAGAACATAGCTTCAGTGAAGGTGCAGTGGAGAGGTCAGCCAGTCGAGAAGGCTACTCGGGAGACCGAGCGGGACATGCGGAGCAGATCCACGCCTGTTTGAGACTTCAGATATATTTCTAGACCCGTTCGAGGACGAATGTTTGTTTAAGAGGGGGAGGATGTAACGATCCAATCGATCATTTTGAGTGTTGTAGCCTTGTTCCCCCATTTACTGCCTATTCTGTGCTCAATTATTAATATGTGACTTTCCAGGGTAGTTGGTTTGGTTTTGGGGATGTTTCGGAATGAGTTGCGACAATTAGTCCCAAGATTATAAGCTTAAGTTGAAAAGGTTAACCGGATATTGACTTGTGTGTAAACAAATCTAGAATAGAGTTTGATGGTTCTGATAGATCCGTAGTATGATTTTGGACTTAGGAGTGTGTTCGGATAGTGATTTGGAGGTCCGTAGTTGATTTTGGCTTGAATTAGCGAAAGTTGGGAAAATGGAAGTTTGGAGAGCTGAGAGGTTTGACCGAGAGTTGACTTTGTGTTTACCGGGCTCAAATTTTGGTTTCGGAAGTTGGGATAGGTCCGTTGTGTCATTTTATGACTTGTGTGCAAAATTTGAAGTCAATCGGAGTTGATTTGATAGGTTTCGGCATCAATTGTAGAAGTTGGAATTTCTTAGTTTTTGTTAGGCTTGATTCGGGGTGCGATTTGTGTTTTCGATGTTCTTTGATGTGATATGAGGCCTCGACTAAGTTCGTATCGTGTTTTTGGACTTACTAGTATATTTGGTTGAGGTCCTGGGGGCCTCAAATTTGTTTCGGATGGTTAGTAAATCGAATTTGGCTGTTTCGGATGGTTAGTAAATCGAATTTGGCTTAAGTGTTATGCTAAGGTGCTTCAGATATGGTGTCATCGCACCTGCGGTGGGATTGGCCGCAGGTGCAAAGCCGCAGACGTGGCTAAGTTAGCGTAGCTTCGAAGAGGAGGAAGGCTACTAGGGGCGGGTTGCAGGCGCGGAAGGGTTTCCATATATGTGGATGCGTATGTGCGCATGGTCGACCGCATAAGCAGATTTGGGCAGGCAGTGTTGGAGTCGCAGAAGTGAGGAATGGTTCACAGATGTGGTCCCGCAGGTGTGCGAGGTCGGCTGTTAAGTGGGTTTCAAAGAAGCGAGGTTTTCTCTGCAAAAGCGGGAGCGCAGGTGCAAGCCTAGGCTCCACAGGTGCGGAAATGCCTTGGCAGTGTTTAATTCGAGGGTTTCAAGATTTTTAATCATTTTGGACTTTGCAAGCTCGGATTAAGGCGATTTTTGAGAGGGGTTTCGAGTGGTTTCTTGAGGTAAGTCACTTTTGATCATTTTTATTCAATAATATTGTTTAACTATTGAATTTTCACCTAGTTTATGTGTTTTTTAGGTGGAGTTTTGGGAGTTTTGGGCTAGGGATTGGAGAGTGAAATTTGGGGATTTGAGTGACGATTTGGTATCGGAAATTGGTAAATTTGGTATGGCTAGACTCGTGGTTGAGTGTTCCGATTGTGTAACTTTTGTTGGGTTCTGAGACGTGGGCATGGGGTTGACTTTGAGTTGACTTTTTAAATTTTAATTAAGAACTTAGCATTTTCATATGAAATTGATTCATATAGCTCGTGTTGATTGTAAATTTGGTATGGTTAGACTCGTGGTTGAGTGTTTCGATTGTGTAACTTTTGTTGGGTTCCGAGACATGGGCATGGAGTTGACTTTTGAGTTGACTTTTAACTTTTAATTAAGAACTTAGCATTTTCATATGGAATTGATTCCTATAGCTCGTGTTGATTCGAGGCATTCAGATGTCGATTCGCGAGGCAAGGGCTTGTTGGAGTAGAGATTTGCATGGTTTGAGGTAAATAACACTGTTATGAGGGTATGAATCCCTAAAATTATGTACTATGTGATTGGTGTTGAGGTGACGCACATGCTAACTGACGGGCGTGTGGGTATGCACCGTATGAATTGTGATCCATTCGATTCCGTGGAACTGTGTAGTCATCTTATCTAGATATTATTACTGTATTCTATGTGTTAGAGCACTTGAGCTGTGATTTATGTTAGAAATCATGTTTAGGCTATGTGCTGGTGCCATTGGGACCTACAATGGTCGTTTATTTGCTTAATTGTAATTATGTACTCATTCGCATCCATCAGTGCATATCATATCTCAGTCTCTGTTATCATGCATTGTCACATCATGTATCAATGATTTGGGCTACTTGGCATGAGTTTTGTGAGCTTAAAAGACTGGAGAGATTGATGATTGAGTGAGATCGAGGACCTGTTTGTGAGTGATATTGTTGACTCATGATAGGATGGGGTTGCACGCCGCAGCAGATAATTTATTTATTTACGATGTGATCGGGCAGCGTGCCGCAACAAGTTTTATTAGCGCTTGGTCAGGACCGCCCCTTCGGAGTCTGCACACCCACAGTGAGCGCAATTTTTATTGATTCATGATGGGATCGGGCTGCATACCGCAACAAGTATTGTGCAGTGCTGAGTGATTGAATGTGACGAGTGAGAATTGAGACAGCCAGGTTGAGTACTCTGAGAGTGTGAGTACGCGAGACTTTCATTATGTTGCATAACATATGATATGCATATTGGCATGTAAATATAGAGATGTCATATTCCTCATATCATTCAGACTTGGCATATTTTATCTGTGTTAAGATTAGTTGTTAAACCTGGAACATCTCTACATTCCTATACTGGTACCTGCAGATTATGAGTTTTCTTTGAGATATTATTGTCATATTATTTGTCATTTCCGTACTGCTTAATTCTTTATATGGATTGTATTATTCGAGTTCGTCACTGCTGTCAGTCCAAATGTTAGACTTATTACTTATTGAGTTGGTTGTACCCATGCTACACTCCGCACTTTGTGTGTAGATCCAGGTATTTCCGAGCACGGTGGTTACTGATTTTGGGAGCTTCTTCAGTTGGAGATAGTCGAGGTAGTTGTCTTGTCATCCGCAGACCTTGACTCTCCTCCTTTATCTTTTAGTTTTGTTTATACTGCTCTACCTTTATAGACAGTATTTTAGTTGTCAGACCGTGTTATTGTATAGAAGCTCATGTACTCCGTGACACCCGGAACTTGGGAAATTCTGTATTGAGTTGTGACATTTTCATCCAGTTTTTATGAGATTCTTACTTACTTAAAACTTATTTCAGTATATTTTGAATTTAAGATATTGGTATGTCTGAGTTGTCGGCTTGCCTAGTATCATGATAGGCACCATCATGACACTTGTGATATGGGGTCATGACAGTATTTTTGTTGCAGAAGGTGTTGAGAGAACACCAAGAGGTGAGTATCTTAAAGGAAAATAGATAATAATTTGACAAAGAACAAAAAGATAAAACTGAGTAAGTTAAAGTGCTCCTATGTGCATTTTATAGATTCTAATAAAGAATATGAAAAGTCTTTAACATATGAAAGCTAAAAGAAAAGAACATAAAAAGAGTAATAGACATGCTCATAAAACTTCTACATCAAAGCTGGAACGGCTACAATAAATTCAATATTTAAAAGTTATTTAAATTCTTACTCATAACACAATTAACCACCGTCTTTGATTGGAGTGAAGTTTTTTTTTTGGGTCAAGGGCAAAATGGTATAATAACTATTAAAGGATATTATGGTAAATCAGCTTTAACAAAAATTGTTCACACTTTTAATATAGTATAATCTTTATTTTAAGCGTATTGGACAAAAATATAAGAAAATTCTAAGGAAGTCATCAAACGTTAACTTGATACGTATTTTCATTTAAAAGTTTTCGGACGTTTGTATGAAGAACTCGGGGATAATGACCGGGACAAGAGGTAGTTCTAGCTAGCCAAGGTATGAGAAAGGAAGACTCTTGATTTGCGTCAACTGAAGTGCATAAAAATTAGAAAGGCAAAGTTTTGATGGAAGATGCACATCTTAGATGAAGATGACAGACATACTTCCATAAACTCTGGAATGAAGAGGGGGACATGAATATTGTGCCCGGTGATTTGGAGCAATTCGAGAGTCATCATGATTTTTTAGGTATTGTAGGCGTATAAAAGTTGCGTACATCGAGGGGGAGCATGGGTAGAGCGATCGGGCCATATGAAATTTCAGTGGAATTTTAAAAGAACATGGGCATTGCTGGCTTGGAGTGGATTACTAAGTTGTTTAATATTATTTTTAGGACGAAGAAGATGCTAGAAAATGGAGGTGGAGTGCGATGATCCCGTTGTACAAGAACAGGAGAATATTTAGAATTGCAACAAATATAGAGGTATCAAACTGCGAAGCCATACTATAAAAATTTAGGAGAGGGTGCTAGAAGTGAGGGCGAGGAAGAGTATGTCTATTTTCGAGAACCAGTTCGGATTTATGCCAGGATGTTCGACTATGAAAGCCATCCACCTTGTAAGGAGATTGGCAGAGCATCATAGGTAGATGGGGGGGAGGGGACTTGTATATGATATTCATTGACCTAGAAAAAACATAAGACAAAGTCTCAAAGAAGATCTTGTGTGGAGATGTTTAAAGGCTAGAATACATTAGGGCTATTAAGGATATGTATGAAGGAGCTAAAACTCCGGGTGAGGACAATAAACGGAGACTCAAAATATTTTTCAGTTGTGATGGGGTTGCACCAGGGATCAACCCTTAGTCCAGTTTTATTTGTCTTGGCGATAGATGTAGTGACATGTCATATTCACCAGATGTGAGATTATGTTAACATGAGGTTGAAGGTTTTGAGACAGACCCTGGAGTCTAAAGGTTTTACATTGAGCAGATACAAGATAAAATACTTGAAGTGCAAGTTTATTGACATGACTCATGAAGCGGATGTGGACGTGAGTCTTGATACTCAAGTTCATCCACAAGAGAGGAAGTTTCAAGTATCTTGGATCGGTAATCTAAGGAAAAAAGAGATTGACGAGGATTTTGCACTTCGTATTGGAGCAGGATGGATGAAATAGAAGCTCGCATCCTTGATAAGTGGGTGTGGAGGTCGAGAATTATGGTAGAATGTTAGTGGGTAATCATGAGTTTTTCTTGTCCATACAGTAGTATTAGTGTTATTCTTGTATTTTTTATTTTTAAATGTTTATTACTATATGTTGTTTCTTTCGCTTCGGCTTTCTTATTATCTTGCTGTTATTACTGCATGTTGCTACTTCTCTTTTTATCATTCCTTGAACCAAAGGTCAATTGGAAACAACTTTTCTTTCTGCTCAGGGTAGGGGTACAGTCTGCGTACGCACTACCCTTTCTTAGGCGCTGCTTATGAAAGTACATTAGGTTTGTTATTATTGTTGTAGAGTTAATTTCATACTACAATTGTTAGTTGTTAACTCATGTTAGACAGGGGGAAGTGCACAATTAACCACTAATGAGATATGTATTTACTTTTAAGCTACTATTTAAAATATCTTTAGTCTTTAACCACTGTTTTAATAAACTTTACCTGCCCGAACGAAAATACCCTTCTGCTCATAAAGTTTAGACCAAGTGTCCTTAACTTATGAGCTTGTTACTGTAAGTTCAGGACTAGTTATCCTTAATTTATGAGCTTGTAAGTCTAAGTTTAGGACTACTTGTCCTTTACTTTTGAACTTGTAACTATAAGTTCAGGACTACATATCTTTAACTTTTGAACTTGGAACTCAAAGTTCAGGACTACCTGTCCTTAATTTCTGTACTTGTAACTCTAAGTTAAGGACTACATGTCCTTAATTTCTGTGATTGTAACTCTAAGTTAAGGACCAAGTGTCCTTAATTTTTGAACTTCCATCTCTAAGTTCAGGACCAAGTATCCTTAACTTATGAGCTTGTTACTGTAAGTTCAGGACTAGCTGTCCTTAATTTATGAGCTTGTAAGTCTAAGTTAAGGACTACCTGTTCTTAGTTTTTGAGCTTGTAACTCTATGTTTAGGACTATATGTCCTTAACTTTTGAACTTGTAACTCTAAGTTTAGGACTGGATGTCCTTAATTATTTGCACTAAATTATTTGCAAAGAAAGAGAAGATCTGCAATGGTAATAGATGATGTATCAAAGACCATATAGCACTACTAAACTCTCCAGCTTCTGGTGCTTAGGAATAAAGCCTATTCATGCACTACGAAAATCCTGCAGGTAAGTGTGTTCTTGCTCAACTTTGTCAGGGTCCATCAATGATTTGAGCTCGTCGGGTTTGGGAAGAAATAAAATGGAAGAACCGGTAAAAATATCTTTTCATATTAATTTTAATAGAGTAGTGGTTATTTTTGCTCAACATTAAAATTGCTGGACAAAAAATAAATACCACATTAAATAATAACTACCACATTAAATAATAACTACCACACACCATTTGTACTGTTAAACACCACCCCGAAAAGAAGACAAAACCCTAACAAAACAAAGGCACTTTGACTATGTATTATATTAGTGTTAACGAAGAAAAATAGTTACGTAATTGGTGAAAAACTAATTTGATACATAAAGCATCTCGCTAAAGCTTGAAATTTGAATAATTAATTGATTTGAGTCCGAACCCAAAATATTTTTCGGATGTCGAGAGTTAAATTTCTTAACTTTGACCATAAAGTTGACCATAGAATCTTTAAAAGTTTTTAAAATAAAATTTATGTTTTTGAAAACTATATAACAGTAATATAAGTCATACTAATAATTAATAATTTAAAATATTTAATAAGTATATAAAAAATTATGATCAAAGAATAACTCGTTTGACTCACTCAAAAGTGTTATCATTTTTTATTTTTTTTTGAGACAAAGGAATAGTTTTTAATATGCCATAATATTAATACTTTTGAAATTTGTAATTTTAAACATATCTAATATTTGTGTTGCTGTAAAATTTCAACTATGCACCAATTAATTGCATTATTATTACATATATAAACATTAATTCAAAAGAAAAGAAAGTTCAAGATAAACTAGAATAGAGGGAGTATATTTGTATGGGCGATTGGCCACATGGTCCCAAATTCCCAATAACGCAAAACAAATATTCATTTGAGAGTTGAAGAATCCAGCGTCAACGCTATAAATCTGACAACATAAAGAGTCCCGTAATCATAATTCCTTTGCGCAAAACTCACACACGCTTTCATCAAAATAGTCGTCTGTTCCTCGACCAAATTGCTCTGTTTTTTCCATAAATTTTTTATTCTTCACTCCTTTAATCGAAAGAGTAGAATCTGGTGATCGAAAATGGGGTGTTGCAGTAGCAAGGCGGCAGATACTAAAGCCACCCGAATGGCTCGATGGCGTTCTACTGGCATCGTTGCTTTACGCGACTCCAAATTGAAGGCATTTCATTTCTTCTCTCTCTCTCTCTCTCTCTTTTTTTTAATTGTTAATAGTTTCTCGTGACAACTATTTGCTGACTGTATAAATTGTACTCCATTTAGTATTGAAATGAAATGATAGACCTAGTATCGTGGAATTGATATAGAGGATTTATATAGTCGATTGCGAGTAGTTTTGATTTAAGGTTTAGTTGATTGATTGATTTATTAGCCCAGTGTATGTTGCCCTGTGTTTTTCTAATTACTGTCTATTTTGGATCAAATATCTGTCAACTGAAAATATGGACTTTTCCTTCAAAGAAAAGTGTTCTAATTGACTGTTTGTTGTTTCAGATTTTGGTGCTGTTAAATTGCCAATTCCTTTTTCTATGTTATAGAGTTGTTTGGCGCGAGAAGCGTTTTACTTCCTTATGAGGAGGTTTATGAATATTTTGTGGAATTGACTTGGATGTAACCTTCATGACACTTTGGAGTAAACTGCCTAAGAGCAAAAAAGTTAATGTGCCGATAGATTAAGTTCACTATTTCAGATATACATAATTAATCATCTTCATGTAGGAGAATTTAATCCATGTATCTCTTTCTAGAATGTTTTCTGTTCTCTAAGGAACCTAGAGGTTTGATATGAAAGAGCAGGAAAAAAGAAATGGACAAGTGACCAAATACATTCAGTGGGAACTAATATCAGGTTACTTTTTAAGTAATTCCTTTGTGAAAGGTTTTCATTTTCATGAGTCAATGATGCACCTTTTGTCTGCACTCTGCAATGTCTTTAACATTTTTGCTACAAAGTTCGCACAGTCATGATCACATAGTACTCGTAATATAAATTTTAAATTTGTGAACTTTTTTTTCTGAAAAGTAAATGATCTGCATGAGAATTAGTTCAATTGATTATGCCCCATAAATTAGAGCAAGATTTAAATTCTATGGGTTCAACCTTTGAGGTTCTTAGTGTTGAATCCATTATATTTTTAATATTATGGGTTCATATCTATTATTTGTTCAATGTTGTCAAAGACGCGCTTAAAGCGCGCTTAAGCCCTGAAGCGAGGGTCAAAACATGTTGAGCGCTTCGCCTCGCTTTGTGGGCGCTTCAATGTCGCATCAAGGCTCTAAGGCATACTTTTCCTTGCCAATGAATGTAATCCTGAAAAGGCGATACTAAACAATTGATATTTCACTCTATCGTAATTTTTTTTCAATTTCTTTATCCATATATTTGTTATTCATGCTTATAATTATTGGTCTTGGACTAAATATACATATTTTTACTTTTTCTCCAGTTGCACCTTTTTTCATTAAAGCCCACGCTTTAATTGCGCTTTGCGCTTAAAGCCCCAACGGACCTTAGAGCTTTTTTACACTTTTGCCTTTGATAACACTGTATTTGTTGCAATTTTCGTGGATTTTTACACATAAATTTATGCTATGTGTCAAAAGTACCGTAACATTGGATCCGCCCCTGAATTAGAGAGGGGGAGTAACTGCATTTAGTGGCATCAGGACCAGTAGATGATTTAAGCGAGTCCTGGCGATGATGACATGCAATTATTTTTAACTGAAAGTGGATCTTTCCCTTCCTAAGCTACTAACTGTCCATGACTCAATGATGAGATCTGGTTGTTTTTGTCATGAAGTATCCATGTCTCGTGTGTGTGCGCGCATGTATTGCACATATATACATTCAACATGCATGCTTGTATGAGTTTCCTAATCTAATTGGTGGTATGGCTTTATAAGGAAATAGGTTTAGATCCCATTCACTTTAATTCGTGAAGTTGGGTACAAGGCTTGGATAGTGTCATTGTGATTGTAGCATGGATTCAGTAGTTACTGTTGTTTATTTGCTGGTTTCAATGAATAATGCTTGCTGTGAAGGAATGTAAATATGTCAGATAAGGACACAGTTTAATCCTTTCTGTTAATCAAATTCATGATGTCCTGACTGTTTTTTCCTTGTACAGTCTTTTCCAGATGAAGTTATTAGCCTGGAGAGATCTGTACGCACCCTCGACTTGACACACAATAAATTGGGTATTGCAATAATTTCTCAAGCTTTTGATTCCTATCTTCTTGTCGGTTCGAGTACAAAGATAAATCACAACAATTCCTTTGCAACTGCTATTTATGCTTATGCCTGTGTTACACTGTTACTTGGGGAAATTGTTTACGTCATTTATCTTTTGATCTCATTTTACCTGAAGCCTTTTGTTTTCCTGAAGCTAATCTCTCAGTCTTTGCATTGTGGCAGTTCATATTCCCATGGAGATCAACAAGTTAATTAACTTACAGCGTCTAGTAAGTACTACAAACGTACATGTTTGTTTCCTATCTTTGTGTCAAAGGGGCTTCATCAAAAGAAGAATATCTGATAAGATAACCTTATTATGTTATCAGTGCCCACATCTCATGATGAAAGCTAGGTCAGAATTGTTGGTCATATATTTGGAGCCAAAAGTCATTTAGGAAAAAAGGTACACGGTTTATTCTGGAAGAGAAATTTAGCAAGGTACGATTAGCTTCTTTTGGAAGGCATGATGTTGTCAATGTGATAATATAAGAGAAGGGAAGAGAATGAGGAATCTCCACAGTTGGAAAAACCTAAATTACTGAGAATTGGAACGAAACAGGTCTAACCGGAGCAAAATGGATACTAAGGATTGATATAGCTGACTGTACTAGCTCGGGATTGAGTATAGTTGTTATTGATGTTCTACTCTATCTTAGTGTCCACCAATTCTGACATAGGCTATAATTGCTTTCTTTCTTTTCTGCTTCATCCCTAAGGGAGACAACCTTTTGCACCTGCCCCAATATTTCTGGTATTTTTGCGTGTTCTCGAATATGTTTGATTGGGTCTGGTTGGTTTGTGGGGGGGGGGGGGTGAGTAATTGGTCTGAGTACTCAGTTATACTTTAAAAGTAGAAGAATAAGAAAGAAAGAACGAATTTACCATTAATAACCCAAAGTTGTACAAGGGGAAGGAAAGTCCTACTAAATAATTAATGCAGGTACTCCTAAATTTTAAAAACCTTGCAAAACAGGCATAAACGCAAACTGACTGAGCTTTATTTGGCACTGTAAAAAATAAAAATAGCTCTAGTATTTACCAAAACCTTCTCCTAAGGTAGATAATATTATGCTACATCAGAAGAAGTGTTGTGAGTTCTTTTCTTTTCTATTTTAGTTAAGAATTGTTAAGAATATGGATCTTGGGCCTAACTTAACCCCAAAGGCTAGCTCGAAAGGTGATGATTGACCAAGACTGCATAAGGAGACAAAACTCATTCCCTCAACCAATGTGGGACACTCTAACATCCTCCCCCTTCCTCCCACTGCTTAGGACTGGAATTTGGAACTTGGACAACATAACATGAGGCCACACACTGGAAAACACCATAAGGGGGATAAGTCTGGCTCCGCTTCCATGTTAAGAAAATTGACCTTAGACTTAACTCAACCTCAAAAGCTAACTCAAGGATTTGCTCAAGACCATATACTAGACAACAACTAATTCCCTCTACCGTTGTAATACACTCTAATAAGAAAAATCCGATCTGAATTTTCTCGTGGCATTTTCATGTCCCGATAGAAGGAAGAAGCATACCACTAATGTGGTTAAAAGCTTCTCTCCTTTTAGTCAATCATTACTAAGATAGAGTTTTTTACATGATATCGAAGCAAGCCCCTCATGTTTCTTCAGGCATATAGCTGGCTAGCAGTTCTATCCTCTCATTTGTTATATCAACGGGTTTGCTAAATATTGAGGGGAATGATTAAACATGTTTTCTAGTAAATAATAAGTGGTTTGTTCGGTTGGATATGTAAGGTTTAAGCAATAGCAATTGTCCAAAATATCATGGCGAACACCAAACAAGAGAGATGCTGGCAGCTTAACTTTAAAGGATGATTCTAGGCTATGAGAGAGAGAAGTCTTAGAGGAGGAAATGGCCATGTGAAAGATTTGGAATGCAAGTCAGCTCAATTTTTTATGATAAGGCAATATGTGGTGGGAAAAAGCCCCAACATACAACTGGTATACAAAAACTGGACCTACATGAAAACACGGTTCTCCATAAAATGCACCCAATCATCCGTGCTAACAGGAACCTCGGATGCTTCCAAAACTCAACAAAAAGTCAAAAATAAATAAATTTGTCCTAATCTTTACAAGAATATTCTCTACACCCTCAAACGCTCAACTAAGCTGAATCAGCTCTACTTGGGAAAACTGTATGCATTTCCCTTCTGGTGAGAAGTGTTTATTTTCGGACGACTCTGAAGAGGTTTTCATGTTTTATACTATTGATATCATACATGTCTTCTCTTGAATAACCAATACTATGAACAGTTGGTTATGTCTGATTTATCCAAAGAATTGAGTGTTGATTATTTCTTTTCAGATTTTGGCTGATAACCTTATTGAGCATATGCCCGTGAACCTGGGATTGCTTCAGTCTTTGAAAGTTGCAACACTTGATGGGAATCAAATTACAACCTTGCCTGATGAATGTAATTCCCCGGGATTCTAGATCATATGTGAAGTTTAGTAGATGTCTTTCTGCTATATATATTTACACTCTCTTTTCTAACAACCGAATGCTCTTGTATTCAGTGGGCCAGTTAGTGAAGCTTGAGCGTTTATCTGTCTCAGCAAACTTGTTAACGAGCTTGCCTGACACCATTGGGAGCTTGCGGAATGTAAGTGATCTATTCTGATGGTTTATATGGTGCCAGCTTACGCTGTTATGCTGTTCTATATAGTTGTCAGTTGAAATTTTTGCACTGGCTTTACTGCATTGTTCAATGTTATGTATAATGATGCTAAGGTGGCTAAAGAAATGGTGTCAATCTTGTCAATTAGAGAACTATTCAGCGAATTAATATTCAAATTAATGAGCTTCTCATCACTTGTTAGTAGAGAACTGTTCAGCAAATTGATATCCAAATTAATGAACTTCCCATCGCTCTTGTTAGTAGAGAATCATTCAGCAAATTGATATCAAAATTAATGAACTTTTTGTTCTTGCAACTGGAAACCCAACTTTTTTCCCAATTTATATAGTGATTCCACTTCACTGTGAATTTGTATTCTTCTCTTGGTAGTTAATGATGTCGCTCGTCTATCTTGTGCTTGTATTTTAGTTTTAGAAGAGGATCCTCGAGCTCTCTGGGGAGGGTGGTGGAGTTTGGAGAATAAGTGGCTCTTTGTGGGTTGTCTTGAGGTCCACCACACTGAGTGCCTTTACTTTCTCCTTCTTAATTCCCTCTGACTTCAATTTGAAATTTATTTTCCATAAGTTTTTCCAATGTCATTGATAACCGAGAAATGAAAAACAGTGTTCACTTGTTGTTCTTTTTCTGATTCTCGTGCTCGGTGACTTGGGATGATGAGTTAAGATCTTTCAATCAAGTTAACTGCTCTATTTCCTCTGGAAGTGGAACCCTTCTAAAAGGTCGCATATATTGTTATTCTATAGATCTTCTCTGTATGTGAGTTCGGTTCTATATGATCATGTTGTTTTTCTGTCTCTCTTAGAAAGGCGCACTGCCTAGACTCAAGTACTCTCAATTCATCTTATTTGAGAGCATAAGGCTGTAGAATTGACATTGATGTTCTGGCCGTGCAGTTGGTGCTGTTGGATGTTTCAAACAATAAGTTAAAGTTTCTTCCTGAATCTATTGGAAGTTGCTTCTCTTTGGAAGAATTGCAAGCTAATGGTACCTTCAGATTTTAGCTCGCCTATTATCTGATTCTTGCTATTTCTATATTTTGTTTGCTTTCTTGGTGCTGGAGCTTCATGTCCAATATACATTGAGGGATAAAGTACCAAAACGAAACAAGAACAAAAGAAGCATCCTTAATAAAAAAAAAACATCAATATAAAATTAAGTGAAAGTCATGGCCGATAATGAAATTGGGAGGGTGGTGGGTGACATAGAAGTCAAGGAATATCCACAACTCTCTTTTGTTAAGCTTATAAAACACTAGTCTTGGTGCCATTCATTTATATTTGTACATGATTTAAGGTTCTATTTTTCCTCAGAGTGCCAAATTAGGTTTTTACTGATTTTTCTGCGGTCTTGCTTATGAATACCAACTTTTTGTCGCAGATAATTCTATTGAAGAGCTTCCTGCTTCTGTTTGCAATCTTGTTCAACTAAAGTCACTCTGCCTGAACAATAACAATCTCAATCAGGTTACCATCTAATTCTCTCTCTCTCTCTCTCTCTCTCTCTCTCTCTCTCTCCTCTCTCTCTCTCTCTCTCTCTCTCTCTCTCTTCATTACACATAAATAAGTGCAATGCATTGTCACCCACATGGATAAGGGTTTGACTGTTTGTCTCACTGAAAAGCTAGATCTGATGCTGTGTATACGAGATATTTTCTGATGATGCTTGAAGAGTACCCTCTCTCGTTCTCTCTCTTAATATCTAACGATGCTATTAAGCAGAGTTAAGAACCCTCTTCGCACTATCTGTATACGTAAAGGCCCACACTGCTGCTCTGTGTATGGGTGCAAAAAGAAACATGCACAGTGTATCTAACTTATAAAATGAACATATTGCAAAATCTAGGTCTCTTCATTACACAAAATCATCCATATTTGTGGTCATGGATGGAACTTCTAACAGTCTTGTCCATTTAAAGCATCCAAGTTTTTGCACTCGTTCCTATCAGATATATGTTTTAACAAGATTCTCATGCTTGCTATTGGTACCTGTTGCTCAGATGCCTCTAAATTTGTTAAGAGAATGCAAGAGCTTGCAGAATATAGCACTGCACAGAAATCCCATTTCCATGGACCAATTTCAACAGGTTTTTACTCACTATTGTTCACTGTTTGATACTACTCAGTTATGTTAATCCTGGAAATGTCATTTACAGATAATGGTATTTACTTTTTTATTTCAGATGGAAGGCTTCAAGGAATTTGAAGCCCGCCGTAAACAGAAGTTTGATAAACAAATTGATTCAAATGTGATAATCAGTTCTAAAGGGCTTGATGAGGGTGTTGACTTGTGATTCCTCTCCACAGGCAGTTTACGTAAGGCTTCCGCTCTATCTTGTTAAATCTTGGTTTTCCTATCTTTACTTCAACAAGGCTTCCGCTCTATCTTGTTAAATCTTGGTTTTCCTATCTTTACTTCAACAAGGCTTCCGCTCTATCTTCTTAAATCTTGGTTTTACCATCTTTACTTCAATTCCTTTTTGAAAACTTCCCCTTACTGTATAGCCATGCGTTAGCTGTATTACACAATAATGCTCCTTCAGTTGCTGTCTAGCTTTTAGTATTTCTAGTAGCTGTAATGCCTACTTCTGACAATTCATTCTTGTCGTCTGATAGGACTACATGCATGTCTTCAATACTTTCTCTTACCTCCCAGCCTGGTGTGCCTGGAAAGTTGCCTCTTCTCATTCACGTCCCAGGCTTATATCTTGTACTATTTGCCATTATATCTGTACCACTAAGTGTGTATATTTTTGGGAATATATTAGTGACTTCAAACAAAAGATGGAGAATGGTAAGAATTTCTGATATAGTGCCATGGTAGCATGATAATTTTGTCCATCAAGTTTCTGAATCTGATTGATTTTCGTTGCAAAAGAGATTCCATGAGATGCTAGATCAATAATCTTTTAAAACTTCCCATTCAAACTGCTACGATTGACGATACTGATTTTTTATGATGATATCTCTGCAGGTTAACTTTGCGGCTTGAGGTTGGATGGCATTGTGACAGCTTTGACTTTGATGAAAGGCGATTGCTTGTGCCGCTTTACATGAGTCATTGTCAAGCCCTTCTATAGTTTATCATGGATTGTCAGCTTTGACTTGTGCGTAATTGTATCTATACTTGAGTTACACTAATTGTAAATGATATGCAGACTTAACGATTTCCTTTACCTTTTTGATAATTTTATACATATTCAGTGAGCTGTATATCATCATTCAAAACCAATGATTAAAAACCTTAGTAAACTTGTCTTATTTTCTCTCTCTCTTTTTTTTTGTTTAAAAAAAGTTATATTAATAAATTCGGTTATATAGGGGGACTGGAGAAGGGGAGGCGAAAGAGGTTAGTGTGGATCGAAACCCACACCTATTGTATGGAGTGCTTACTACAAGTCTTGGTGGAAACTAATGTTCCAATCCTAATACTAGCAGAGTAAAAAACATACTAAGTGATTTCTTTTTATTTATCTAAGTCTCGACGAATAGAATTATTTCGAACCTGTGATAGAAGGTAACACATACTCAATAGTGTGCATAATTTGGTCTGGACAAAACAATGGAGTATTATCTTTCCCAACAAACAACCCGGACATAACTGTTGGCCCGGGAACAGGTAAAGTTTTGAAGAATGATAAATGAACTCAGTCACGGACCGGGTCCATCATGTGAAGCACAGTCATGATCAACCTATACATGTGAGATGCACGTGAAGGAGATAAGTCTCACTGATCAAGCAGCAATATCTCCTGATATGATCGAAAATGTTGCATATTGGATAAGGGGAGAAAGTCTCCTTATATGAAGAGAACACAATCTAGATAAAGAGAGTGTTAGAGTTTGATATCGTCAAGGACTCAACTACGATAGAAGATCAGAAATTGAATCCCAATCAAACTCTGATTTCTAACCTATTAAATAACAGTGATTGTTCTCTTTTACAGGGTGGCACAAACGCAGAAGTTAAACTAAATTGAAAGCAATAGAGCAAGGCGATTTTGCAAGCAATTTATGTAAGATTTGAGTGTGCACTCTTGAAGCTACTTGAACGAGATAGAAGAACCAGTTCCATTGTGTTTTTTTCTTACTCTAGTTCAATTGTAGTAGGTGGTTCAAAGTTGTACCTTTCACCTTTCATAGAAGCAATTATATTAGGTACTTTGAGAGTTCAAGTTATAGGCTAACTTGAAGTTGTCGCAACAGTTGAGGCTGTGTGCTACAACGGGATTAGAGTTAATCCTTAGGTTTACAAAGAGTTTTGTAAATGCTGTTTTGGCTCAGTGATTTTAGTGGAAGTTTGGGAAAATCCTACTGAGTAGTAGGTCGTGGTTTTTTCACCTTTTGAGCCAGGTGTTTTCCACGTAAAATCTTTGTGTTCTTTATTTTATGTACTTTTAATTCCGAAAACAGTAGTAGTTAGAACATCTAGAAATTTTGGTACCACACAAATCACCACCCCTCTTATGTGGTATTGACGCTTAAAACATCAATAACAATTATAAAAGAAGAAATAATCATATAATTTGACACATAGGCAATGTGGTGGATAAATCTAATAAATCATTTTTTTAAAGAATAAATTGTAATAACTCATAGAGTTTTAGTAGTCCAGATTGGCAACTTGAATTTTTACCTTATTGATAAGAGTTCGATGACAAGTCCTTAAGGAACATCATGATTGTAGTACAAATTATTGTAACTATGATAAAAAAAATATTCACTAAACCTTCCGAATTGCCACAAATTTCAATAGGCAAAACTTGTCTTGTCACAAGTCTACTTCTGACATATTATCATGATTGTAGTACAAGTTATCATAACTTTGGAAAAAATTATTCATTTATCTCGACGGAACGTCACAAGTTCCAATGAATCCAGAACTTGCTTTGTCATAAGTTTTCACGAATTGTTATGACTGTAGTATAAATTATCTTAATTTTTATAATAATTATTCACACTCACTAACCATAAGTTATCTTAACTTTGGTAATAATTATTCACTATCCACTACTTGCATTTATAAAAGTAACAATAATTATATTCTTACGTGTAAACAAGAAGAGATAGATTATAATTATTACAAACTTATTAATACGATCGTTATAACTTGTTGGTAAAAATTTTGATCAATAAGTTCTTGCTTCAAAATTGATCCAAATTCAATCCAAAATCTTAAAAATTCAATAGAATCACTTCCACTTCAACAAGTTCTTTTAAGCTCAACAAAATTCAATAATGGTATTTTATAATTTTATTTCAATCGAACCTATCCAAATTATTAGGGATAGATAATATAGGGCCAATTGACATTATTCGCGATATCAATAACTATATATATATTATTCGCTCAATATCTATTATTCAAAGTGGAAGTGAACAAATCAGTTACGAAGTCTTAGCCAACAGAATCCAGCCTCATATACTATTTGACTTATTGACTAACCAATTTGGTGCAGCCAATATATAGCCATAGGGTATTTGGCGTAATTAACTGTAATTACCGAACCCCTTTTTCACCACCCGCAGTACTATTTTCCCTCAATAGACTTCGCTAACCCTAGCTTTACCTTTTTCATCGCCGACAAATTCAATTTTTCCCCCAATTTCAAAACCTACCTCCTTTCTCCCTCAATTCCACCTCGATTTTTCCTCTATTTCTTCAAATCAATCTTCGATTCTTCTAATTCTTTCCTTCCTCTATCGATCGATACCTTTTTCGGCTGTAGCCGTTTCAAAAATCGAATCCTGAAGTTAGGGTTTCAGATCTGTTTTATTTTCACCAGATCTGTTCTAATTCTCCTGGTTTTTTGTAAATTAATCTTTTTTTGGGTAATTCTTTGTTTTTCTTCTTCGATTTCTCTTGATTTTGTCAAAAAAATATTTAAAAAATCGATTTTCCCTATAAATAGTTTGTGATTTAGGGTTTCTTCTCTAATCGTTCTCTTTTTTGTTTAGTTTATTGATACCCAGAATTTATTTCTGGTTGATTTTATTATTTTGCTTTTGATTGAAGCGTAGAGTCTAAATTGGGGATCTAGGGTTAGGGTTTTTTGTTATATTATAATTATAATTTGTCCCCTTTTTTCTCTCACTTTATTCTTTTCAAGGAAAAGAAATTATTTCATTTTAATTTCTGTTTATCTTTAAAAACTTTCCCCAATTAGAAAAAAATTTCTGCCCGCTCAATTCAACCAAGACGCTTCACAATTAAGGTACTTGAGCTCTGCCCAATAGTATTGGCATTCTGTTAGAAATAGTCTATTTGTTTGATTCTGCCTATATGATTAGACAAATATACGTTTTTCTCTTCAAATATTTATTTCAGCTTCGAGGGTCAAATAATAAGATAACCAATTTAATGTTATTCTAATTTTCGAACAAAGGACAAGGACTTACCTGCTTTTCACTAGTTAGACATTTTAGAATGACTTCTTGCTTGGCTGAGCTCAATTATTCTTATATAGTTGTTGATAGTGAAATTACTGTTATAGTGGCATAGTATGCCCAGTGGCGGAGGCAGGATCTCCACGAAGGGTTCAATTTTTCTTTTTTGTAGCTAGTGGGAATTGAACTCATGACCTTATGTAGATTTTGAACCCCCTTGACCACTAAACTACACTTTTGGATTGTGTTAAGGGTGTTCAAAACTTAATATATAGAGATAAAAAACAGATTTTGCCTTATATATATACAGCGTAATTTTTCGGCGAAGGGTGTTCAGGTGAACACGCTTGCGCCCCCCTAAAGCCGCCCCTGCCCCTGAGTATGCATGTTATGGAGAATTTAGTTAGTGTTCATTTTGGCTATGCAATATGGTGTTATATCTAATCGAAAAATGCTCAACGTTGTGCATGACTATGGCTTCAGCATGTCTTTTTCTCTAGTGTTAGCTAATTGTCTTTTTTGAGGGATCAACTTGCACTGATATAGCATATAAAGTTCTGGATGTATTATGCAATTATGGTTGCATCGGTTAACATGTTTTTCGAATGTGTGGAACAATTTTTACTCTCTGGTCTTTTCCAAATTCAGTATCTTATTCCAACTCCCTTTACAGTTAAATATGGTGCAAAAGAGGCCATTTGGTGAAGAGTTGTGTGAGGTTTCATCAAAGCAGCCAAGGCATGTAGAACCAAACAGTCAGCTAGTTTCAGTTTTGGACTTCTCTCCTCATGAAGCAGTGGCTATGAAGCCTTATGCTTCAGGTAAAGGATTGATTCTTCAAGAAGCATTTTTGCTAGCTGTTCGTCGACTTGTATATTTGTGATGATTTTATTTATTTGGCAATTTTTTGTTAATTCCTGAGACATTATTTAAACACTTTGAGCAGTTTTATTCTAGATTGTCATATAGGCTTGCACTTTTAGTTGCAGACTTTGGATGTAAAAGGTTTTTGGATACGGTATCCTTTTTTTGATTCTTGGTTATGAACTGTTCCATATCTATAATAGGTGGAGATGGAGATAATACCAAGAAACCTGATAGTGGCAACGCCCCTGAAATTTCCACTTTTCCTGATCAAGATACTGATACATCCATTGATGGCTCTGCTTCAAACTCTTCGTGGCCCATTAGTAGCACTAGTGAAGAAGAAATCAGGTTTGAGGTGCCTTGTGACTCATTGAGGTCTCCTGAATATTATCTTCCATCCAGGACCATTACTCATCCAAGGGAAGTATATTTCTCTCTGTTGAGAAATTCTCCTCAAAAGTTGGTTCCTATTGGACCCGATTTCCAAGCTGAATTGCCAGAATGGGGTGGGCATGGTAGTAAGGATAAACCCATCATGCAGGATTCACATGAGAACATGAATCTTCCATCCCAAGCTCTAGAATCAGATTGTGTTGATGATTTTTCTGATGAAAATAAATTTGCTGGGACTTGTATCGTTCCAATGCGTAACACAGAAACAGCAGACCACGAGGAGATTGCTGGAGTGGGAAGAGCTGAATGTTCTTGTGAGGACGCAGGTTCCATGAGATGTGTTCGACTACACATCATTGAAGCCAGAGAAAAACTTAAGATATCCCTTGGTGAGGAGACATTTGTTAGGTTGGGTTTCTGTGGTATGGGAGAGGTAGTGACAGAGAAATGGTGTGAAGAGGAAGAGGACTTGTTTCATGAGGTTGTATTCTCAAATCCTGCTTCTTTAGGCAGGGATTTCTGGAACAATCTTGCTAGTGAATTTCCTTCACGTTCCAGGAGGGAACTTGTCAGCTATTACTTTAACGTTTTTATTTTGCGAAAACGTGCCAAGCAGAACAGATTTGACCCGTCCAACGTCGATAGTGATAATGATGAATGGCAGGAGATTGATGACACTGCTGATGACGAAGATAAAATGACGGATGGAGATGAGGATTCTGTGGTAGAATCACCAGAATGTCGAAATGATTTTGGCTGCAATGAGATTTATGGGGATGATAAACAGGCATATGATGAGAATGTTGGTGTTGCGACCTGGGAAGTCTATAAACCTGTAGGCTGTGGTAGCAGGAAGGTGTTCACTGATTTATCAGCAGAATGCCCTGATAAGTTATTTGATACTAACAGCAGTTTTACACCCAGTATTCAGCACCTAGACAGAGGCGTTTCAAATGAAGCGGGTCACTATTATGGCTCCCATACGCGTGACGCACCTGGCGGTGCTCCGGAAGCACCTCTTGGAAGGACTGTCAATGGTAGACATTGGGCAAGTGATTTTGCCAGTATTGGCCGTGACAGTGGGCATGACTTTGTGTTTGGACCGTGCAGCGCTAAAGAATGGGATATCGGGTATTTGAGCTGTGCCAAGAGTGAAGTTGACTTATTACCAACCCACACTATGATTGAAGAAGTCTTTGGAGATGGAGCCTGGAGTTACAAGAGCAGAGATGGTCACGGCTTAAACTAAGTTTTGCTAAAGTTACACGCCAATGCCGCCAGCTGAACTTCCTAAAGACGCTTCTTGCTGAGTATACACATTCCTATTTTTCTTGTATATCGTAATGATGGAAGGAGGAATTTTTACGCAGATGTAAAAAATTATTTTGCAAGGGTATTACATGAGCTGAGGTGTGCTTGGCTTATTTCAATCTGTACAGTTGCTATTACTTATTTCTTTATTCAGCACCAATCCGTGTTTCTGTATAGGAACTGTTTTGAGTTTTGACCTATGGTAGGTGCTTAGGATTTGTGTAAATACAAATTATGGTATGACCAAACTATCCAAAATGGAAAAATCTCTTAAATTTATGGGATTTGAGTATATACGCAGACTTTGTAAAGAATTTTATATTATTAGTGTAGTTTAATCAATTATAGCAGCAGGTTGGTTATCATTCCAAAAAAAAAAAAGTTACAAGAATAATGCCGACTTTTATAGGGATAATGGACCTGATGGTGTATAGTTTCGACAACTTCTGATGCACAGATCTTGAACTCAATGGTAAATGTATTAAATTGCACATTGCTCCATTGTTTGTTACATTTACTTGTGTTTTCCTCCTGAGGTTCTAACTCCTGTATAAACTATAAAGGAGAAAATTTCGTAATAGCAACAGCAGTATATCATTCGAGGTTTATCTAACTGGTTTTGATACCATGATAGGCATAACATTAGAGTTCAAAATTTTGCCACCAAAACGTCATGGCAAATAATCATATATAACTAGCAAATGTATAATATATGTTTAATCATGTGTATAATTGTGTACTATAATTTATATATATTGGTTAAAAGAATGAACAATGAATTCAGCCAGCTAATTTTATCCAGCATTTAGTGGATTTAATCCTTCCGATCTCTAATTTGATGCCACAAAATTGAGAAGAAACCAAACACCTGATTAATTAATTGCTAATAATTTAACTCACCCCAAATCCACACAAAAAAGAGGACAGTTATAAAATCATCAGCATACTTTGATATGATCTTTCTATCGTAAAAATAGCTAGAAAATAACCAGATTTACAAGTAGTCATTCAAAAATAGTCACGGTTTCAAAAGTAATCGAAATTTAGCCGTTTTTCATGTAAAGATAAATCTAAACAAAACCACTGTTCAAAATCCGGAAAATAGATATACTGGAATTTCAGTATAATATGCTGAAACTCCAGTATATTAAGTATACTGGAACTCTAGTATAAATACTGGAGTTCTAGTATACTTATGCTGGAACTCCAATATATTACTGGAGTTCCAGTATAATATACCGGTCCAGCATAATATGTTGAAAATTCATACACAGGTGCTCCAATCTCCAGTATATTATGCTGGAACTTCCCACGTGTTGGAGTTCCAGCATAATATGCTGGAAGTTCATACAGAGGTGCACCAACCTCCGATATATTATGCTGGAACTTTCCATGTTGCAGCAAAATAGTGGTTATTTTTCAATGACTTTGCAAACGCTGGATATTTTTCAATAACCAATCCGAAAACTGGCTAGCCCATCGCATCATTAAGTTGAAGGTTGTTTAGGGGTGTTTGTTTTTTTTCTTCCAAAAAATGATGTTCCAAACCAAATTGACAACCCACGACACTCTTCCAATAGTAAAGTTTGGCCATTCCTTGTCTTCTCCCATGCCTTATTATTATCATTATTAAGATAAGATACCTTATTATGGCTTTATGCTTGGGCATAGTCAAGCTCTGTTCTCTCATATTCATGCCCTTTACCTTTGCACAGTTTGGAATCAAAGTGAAGCACTGCTACGGGGAATGAAGTTGCAGACATCCTGTCCAAATATGCTACTACTCTTACTGAGAAGGTCCTTTTCACCAATGAAATGGACCTCCCTAGTGAAGCAAGAGGAGCCATTAGAATGGATTGTTATTAAAACTGTATTGTTGTTAAAACAATAAAACATTAAACTTTCTGAAATAAAAATAGAAACAGAAAGTTAGTAGAACCAGTTTAACAAAAATAAATTCTGAAAAAACAATACATGAAATCGAGCCCACTGAATGCACATTGTGTCCTTAAGGAAATTATTCCCCTCAAGTACACGAGATGTTGGAATATTATCCTCCCAGGATAGAACGGTTTAATTCACCAGCGTATTGATACCAAAAACTCCGGTGAACGGCGAACCACTCAATGGTCGTAAAACACACGGGAAGATATTGTGCAGAAGGAGAAGAAGATTATCGGAAAATTTAGTAAGTAAAAATTCTGGGATTCCAGGCATATTTATAGACCATTTGGCACTAATTCTGACGGGTCATGGGTTATTCCTGATTGAATTTTCGTTAATTAATTAAATAATTGAGAAGAATTTTGTCCAAAAAGATTAATCAATCAATCTTTGACCGAAGCCGAAGCCGAGCCGAACTACGACGGCGGCGTGAGGAGATGAGCTTCTTTATATATACACAAAGATTTTCTTTCCTTCTTCCAATGGGGGACAAAGTGCGTTAGTAAAATGAACTAATTCAAAATTTCACTTCCCACCATTTTCCATTCACACCTCTTTTGTTATTAATAACAAAACCCAACATGGATAGATTGCAACTTCCAATTTCAGGATCAGACTAAAGAAACACACAGGATGGAATGTATACTGAAGGGGAACTATTGTTCTTATTGAATACTCCTTTACAGTAGCTCTTGTTCAATTTCCAAAGGTTTTGGTTTATGTCCCCTTCTTTGTACTATTTTACAGTGACTAAACAAGCTAGTGGATTTAAACCTTATGAATTGTGAAAGTGGATTTAAAATATATATATATATATGTGAATATTTAGTTTTGCACATACATGCATAGGGATCGAATCCATAATCTGTTTGTAGGGGAGTGGGGTGGGGTTCATTAATATAATTACTATAACTACAAAACAATCGTATTTTCCAATAGCTAACATTCACAATTTCCTTTATCTAAGACCAATATTTGTATCTTTCCTAGCTTCTCCATGCTTGTTTCACCATTTACAACTTGAGCTCTCATTTCTTCTTTGTAGCAACATATTATATCAAAAACTGCAGTCCACTATTTCCAATGGATGCTGTCATTAAGTGTACTTCCACTGGACGTAGTAATAAAAGTCAGTTTCATGTGGTAATAAAAGTTTTGTGGTTTTTGGTGTTAGATTCTGTTTTGGTTTTCTTCTCCTAGGAATATAATAGTATATAGACAAAGTTAATTAATTAGATATATTGTTACTCTTGTGTCATAACTCATATCCCTCGAGATCAAGCCCTCATCGGCACAAGAGAATTAAATTGCAGTTTAACTGCTCCACAATGTTTGCATATGACTCTCTTGTAGAGGTAATTGTAGAGCTTTTTTCTTACATTTTACACCTTTTCCCTTGTTTTTGCATTTAAAATTTGCCAACAATTAAGTATGCCTAATTATTTATTTTCTCCATCATTAATATACTATCCATCTCTTTTCCTAGAATGTTTCTATACTTTTTTCCGTTCCATTTTTTCCTTCACTTAAACCTCATCATTACTATTATTATTTATTTCTTTCCTTTAGATCTTTCTATATTCTTTCTATGCATTGGTTTTTTTCCCCATAACTCTAAAATAATTCCAATGCTCAAGGACTGTTCCAATACAAGTATTTTGCTCTCTAGACATTCAATTCTAATCCTATATTATTTTATAACTTCATTTGTTTTACTTGATATCATCTGAAATTATAGTTTGTGCAATATTTTTATTCATATTTGATTTCCTCAATTGCATTTGAATTTGGAAGTAGTAGCTTCAGCCTTTCTTTGTTTTACTTACTGCCCTCCCTATGGGTAAAAATAAAAATGAAAAACAAGGGACTATGGGTAGCCAGAGATTGGTAGAAGAATACCATATACATGTGTGTGTTAAAATGGAATCATAACTATGCACCAATAAATTGACCTCTTTAACATTCTCTTATTGTGATTTTTTTCCTCACTTCTCCCAAGTTCTTTTCATATAATCCCTGAAGTTTATTTTAACAACGCTTTATTTTTATTTTTTATTTTGATTTACTTTTGATTGTTATACTGTAAGAAAATTATTACATGATTGAACATTGATTTGTAGATTGCCTGGATGAAAATTTTGTCAATGTATAATCTTCAAAGGAGATTTGAAGCAGCATCAAGTAATTAATTTTATAGTAGTGGCAAATAATTCGGTAATTCCTTTTGAACTTCTCCCTGGGAAGGTAGAAGCAAAAAAGATATTGTACTTGTGTAATAACGTAAAAGAATAATTATATGTTCTTCTTTGCTTTTTCTATCCAATGCATTAGGTTTCTAAAGTTTTGTAAATGCCTAATTTAGTGGAACGCAGTAAAACTAAAAAGTTCACACTTATTTAAAAAAATCAACTGATTATTTATATATATAAATGTTACATAAAAAATTTGGGTAGAAAATTGATTATCTATAAATGTAAATAGAATGGTTGTTATGGTTTCAACCTTTCATATTCCATATTTATGAATCGTTACAATCTTTTGTCATAATTCATATTTATAAGGGAAAATGCATAAGTACCCCTGACTTATACTCGGATTTTCAACTACACACTTTATATTTGCGGGAATCTTATTACCTCCCTAAACTTTTTTTAAATGAAATTATTTGCACCCTTAACACTGACGTGGCAGAGTGTGTGTATTTCACTCTCCTTTTCAAGAAAAAACGATTTTCAGATTATTTTTTATTCTTTTTTACCATTTTTCTTACTTTTTTTTCCTTTTCCTTTTCCTTTTCCTTTTTCTTTGTCTTTTTTCTTTTACTTTTTTTTCGTTTCTTCTCTAATTCCGGCGGATATTCATTAATCGGTGACTTTGTCTAATCGTTTTTCTTCCATTTTTTCTTTTCACACATAAATTAATCTCTCAAAAAGATCTATTCATAAGCAAAGCAAAATACGCTCAAATCTGGGAGAAAAAATTCATCATCGGAAAACCTTCTCACGCCGAAAAATAAAATGATACATTGAAATTTTAACTGGAAAAAGTCTTCTCAGCTTATATTCATTTTTATTTTTTTTGCTCTTCCTCCCACACATAAATTACACTTTCAAGAATATATATATATATATATATATATATATATATATATATATATATATATATATATATATATATATATAACAAACACACACTTAGATCGGGATAAAAATCTATCGCCGGAAAAAAAAAATCGCCGGAAAAAATGGTATTCGTGAAATTCCGATGACCACCATTTTATGCCGCCGGTGACCAAAACAAAAATAAAGAGAATGAAATAACCAAAAAAGTGAGAATAATAAGAAATAAGAAAAAAGGATAAGAAAAAGAAGAAAGAATTAAAAAAATTACAAAAAATACATGTGGACCGCGTGTATTTCACCACTTGCCAAGAGTTTGGTTGTCTAGTTTTAGGGTGGTATATATTCCATTTAAAAAAAGTTTAGGGGGTAATAGGATTTCCCCAAAGATAAAGTGTGTAGTTGGGAATCCGAGTATAGGTCAGGGGGTACTTATGCATTTTTCCTATTTATAAAGAATAAAGAATTCCTACAGTTGCAATGACTTTTCTACTGGCAGTTTCTTCCTTATCCTCTAGCCATTCATATTATTGCTTTTTCAATTCTCATTTTTATTAAGAATATTAGCTTTTGCATTGGCTACGTTTCAACGGAATTTATACTCATTTTTCTTTTGGGAATTACTATTTTTTTTACTGTGTTATAATTGATATTCTTGAAAAGAAAATTAATCAATTCAATTTAGGTCTTGATATATGTGCTAACAGAAAGCACCGACGGTAAACGTTAAAATAAGAATATGATAATTTGGAAATAAATTATTGATACTACTAGGCATTAGTTGTGTTGCAAGATGTACGACGTCGGATAAAATGACTTCAAATTCGATAAGTTGCTCAAGGTTAACGTGCAATTTTGTGACGTTGGACATGTTTTTTGAAAAGCATAAGAAATATATATTACATACATACAGGTGTATTGTATGATTATGAAGATTTTGTGCTAGATATTACACATTAGAATCTAAAAAATGAGATTTAATTATTTGAGAAAGAACAAATAACCTTGAAAAATTATTTATTTCAAGGCTTATGAAAAATATACAAACAATAATGTTGGTCAAAGATATTTACCACCTCCGGCATCACCAATTGAAGGTCTTAAAGACATGCGACTAAATAAACTTTTGTATATTTAATTTTTTATAAATTTTTGTATATTTTATTTTTTGTATTGTACTGGGGTTTAATATTTTTAGAAATTTGGATGATATCGATTACATATATATAACTAATTTATGACTTTAACAATATCTTTTATCATCGCCGAAGAGCAGATAGATTTCACTAGTTACAGGAATAATTTTGGTCAAAACAAAATTTATGCGCATTTTGGAAAATTGACATTTCAGTATACTAAACAATAATTTTCTATTAATGTATATTAGAAAAAATATTTTTAACATAATCTAATATCATAGTAAATTCTTCAAAGAAAAATTTACCATAATTAATATGCGTATGATTTAAGGATTTCTTACTCTATAATTGTTCAAAATTATTATATTTACTTATATTTGTATGATTTATATGTCATTCAAATAGAATTGATTAAAAAAAAGGGAAATTACATAAGTTGTCACCCGACCTATGGCCTAAATCCCACTTACACACTTTCTGTGGACCATAATAACCTTACACACGCAACCTTTCTAAAGTGTGCCTAGTACACACCTCATTTGACCAGGTCTAAGCGTGTGTAATACAAACTGGACCAAGCGCGTGAACAGTATTTCAAAACAATTTTTGTCTTTAATAAACGGTCAAAAACACATTCCAACGACCCTTTTTAAAAAATTAAAAGGGCCTTAACTCATTTCTATCTATACTAGGACCCGATTTTCATCTTTTTCTTCCTCCTTGAAAGCTCTAAAGTGAAGAAAATTTTATCTTCTTGAAGCCAAAATTTATTCCTCTTCTTGAAGCTCGAAGCCAATATTACAATCTTCTTCTATTTCTTCCTTCTCTTTTTTGACATAAGGGTTAAATTTCCAGGGCTCAATTTTAAGGTTTGGAAAAATGCATAATCTGAGAAAATTTTGATATTGTGGTGAAGAAGCTGTTGTGATACAGTCATGGAGTGTTGATAATTCGGGTCGTCGATTTTACATATGTCCATTTTATGAGGTAAATATCAATTGTACTTTTCTAATCGATTTTATATTCCGTAATAATTTTTTCTCTTCAATTTTTCAGAGGGACAATCGATCGGCATGTAATTTCTTTATGTGGTTTGATCCCCCCAACTCCAGAGCACTTGAAAATGGTGATTTTGGGGTTGCTGAAGAAGAAGAGGACATTTGATGCATTGTTGAAGGAAAATAGAAACCAAAGAAATTGGAGGAGATTGTGTGTGCTAATTTTAATTGCAATTGTGTTGAAATTGATTGTGTTAGGTACTTCTAAAGATTGTTATATAATGTAAGAAAATGAATGAAGTTTTTTGGTAGATTTTGTATCCCTTTGTTAGAAATGAATGAAATCTTTTGGCAATTGTTAATGTTGTTTTGTTTGAGTTTGTTGCTGTTTGAGTTGAATGATTTTTTTTTGGCAATTGTTATTGTTGTTTTGTTTGACTTTGTTGCTGTGTGAGCTGATAGTGCAGTTAAAACACACCTCAAATTGTGACTAATAAAACACTGAAACACAGTCAAATAGTGGCTGATATACAGCTCAAATGCTGAAATTTTCCAGAAATAACAGCATACAAAAATGACAGCACAAATGCTTAACAACATACCAAAATAACAGCATTCATACAACACTAAAGACAAATCTGCCCAGAAATTATCAAACAACACTAAAAATATATTTCATCATAGAGTAAAGGTGTTCATTACAGTCACCTAATAGCAGCAGCCTGCTGTAAGCACGTGATTTTTGCCCTATATGAGAATTACTCCCAAAAAATTCAAAAATAAAATGATTTTCCTTGGTGTGCAATTTTGTGATATTTTTGAATAATTATTTGTATTTGTCTGTGCATGTTTATTTGTTAAATTAATAAAAATACAAAAATATGTTGCATTTTGCATGTAGGATTTAATTCTACAATTGTTAGTAATTAAGTTTGTTTTACAAAAATTAAAAAATTACAAAAAACAGGCATCTTTTGCATTTTTAGCATTTAATGTCCAAATATACAATTTTATGCTTAATTATTACTTAATTGTGCGTTAATTGTTATTGGGAGTTAATTTGCGCTTTTATAACTTAATATAGTTCTTAATAATAATTTAAGCATTTTTAGAATTTAGTTTTAGAAAAATAAAAGAAGAAAATAGAGCAAAAATACAAAAATCGGAATTGGGCCTCTTCTTCAATTTCAAACCACAAGCCCAAAAATTGTCCAACCTTCTCATGACCCGGTCCATTCCAAACCAGGTCGACCCAGTCCGGTACCAACAACCCAACTCCCCATCTTCATTTTTCATTTTTCATTTTTTTACCAAAACAACAAAAAAATCAAACCCTAAAACCTAAAACTAATCCCACCCGCCCCCTCTCTTTCTTCTTCCTCTCCAAAAGCTTCACCAAGCTCCCTTCCCTAGCAGCCATGGTTGCCTCCTTGTCGTCAACCACCCTCCAGTCCATCGCCACCCTCACATCCATAGCAGACCAAACACACCAACTCCTCCATCAGTCACAACCCCGATAACGAAACCATTAGCGGCTACTGTTGCGTCGAGCTGCGTTGTTGTTGCATCTTCTTCTCAACATCAACGCTGCTACTTCTCTTCTTTCTGCCATAGTTGCTACTATTTCGTCGAGCTCGAACATGAGCTAACATGGCTGCGCCAAGCAGTGTTGCTGCTTCAAGATTCCAGCTTCATTGACGCGCCGCTGCTGCATCCTCCAGTTCCTCCATTTATGCTGCGTCGACTAGCTGCTTCTTCCATCTTTCATCGACGCCGCTGTCGAGCATTTGCTCCGCGTCCAGCTCCCTCGTCCATGGCTGCTGTCACTGCTGCTCCGTCGAGCTCCACCATAAAACCCAGTTGTTGTTGCGTTCATCGTCCATGGCTGCACTGTTCTTCTCCATCGATCTCGCGTACTGCTCCATTTTTTTTATGCTTGTTCCAGCTGCTGCTACTGCTTCGGCTTTCTTCATCTCACATCACCCTCACCCATCTTCCTCATTACAAGCGATGAGATCGCTCGTTCGTTAGTTCCAGTCGTGATTCAAAAATCGAGCTTTTCGATGGAGTTTCTTTTATGTTGAAAATGAAGAAGTTTCTATTAAGAAGGTCAGATTCTAACTTCGCTCATCTTTCGATTTTCAGATCTTGCGTCGTGGGTATATGAGTTGTTTGGTTCGATTTCCTTCGTTCCAGTTTTAGGTCTCACGTGATACAGACAACTTGGCCCTTTCATTTGTGATGTTTGTTTGTTTAATTGTTAAATCGCATAAGAAGTTTACATAGTCATTTGTCTCCATTAATTGTCATATTATCTTGTTTCCGTTAGTTGGTTTGTATATTTGTATTGTTGTAGTTTGCTATTTGTTGTTTGGTTCCCTGTTCGTTCAGGTTTTGTCTAGGTTAAATCACGATTTTATTCCCAATGCAGTTAGTTTAGTCCCTTGCATCTATGTGTCGATCGTAGTCTAAAATCTACTCGTAGAAGTTCAACATATTTTAGTATGAATCATTCATCTTCATTATAATGTTGTTTGATTCAGTTTGAGTTCAATTATTTTTTGAGTTTAGTGATTTGAATCTACTTGTTTGCTATTGTTGTTGAATCTGAAAGTAGGATTATTGTTAAAATTTGTTTAGTCAAAATAATTCCTGCTTTTGTTGTTCATGGTATGTTTTTCAGTTTGCATCATTTCCGTTAATCGTTGATTCATGTTGTTTCAGTTTATTTTGTTGTTAATATTGTTGTTTCCTTGCTCATCCATTTTTGGTCTAAGTTAACCAGGATTGGTTCCCGATATAGTTGATTTATTTCCATTAATTTGGAGTTGTGTTGTTCATCCGTGTTCATATTGTAAGCACGTGATTTTTGCTTCACGGACAATCGCTCCAAAAGAAAATAAAAACAGTGGCAAAAGGCTTCGCTGTACAAATTTTCGATCTTTCCGTGACGTGTGTTGTTAGTCGTTTGTGAGTCTGTCCATTTTGCATCTAGTCATTATCAAACAAAAATACAAAAAATATATGTGGCGTTAAAAGAAAATTCAAAAAAATATAAATATATGTGCATCGTCCGTCTTAGGTTGTGATTTAACTTACTTGGTATGATAATTATGTTGAAATGCCATAATGTTATTTGTTTTAATTTCATTTTTTTTTATTATTATTAGTTATTTTTATTTTTCTTTAAGTTGGAAAACAAAAGAAAGTTGAAATCAATTTGGGCCCAGAAAAATAAGACAAAACAGGCCCAAACCAACGATCTGACCCGGTCCAGACCAGGCCTGCCCAGGCACCTCCTGAAACGACGTCGTTTCGGGCAAATCAATCTGAGCCGTCCGTCCCAACCGATCCAACGACTCAGGACCTCTTTCAGCAACCCGTTTTTAAACCCGACCCAATAACCGGTCTGACCCAACCCCTCACTTAAACCAAACGACCCCGTTTAACTGCAAAACGACCCCGTCTCATTTCTCAGCATCAGATCCAAGCCGTTGAGATCATATGATCCAACGGCTCAGATCTAAACCCCTAGACCATATATAAGCCTTCCCTTACACCCACGCCCCCTATACCAACACCCCACCCCTTCGTCCCCAAGTTCAAACCCAGACCTCCCATTAGAAACCCTAGCCGCCCTCGTCTCCCTTGCCATTAAAGCCGGCGGCATGGACGCCGGTGGCCACCTCCTGAACACCCTAGGACCACCTCACTGTCCTGAACACGAATCCACTAACCACGAGCCTCGAATCACTTCCGTTCGTCTCGAATCTTCGTTTGAAGATTTGAGTCGAACCTGGACCTATGCCAAACCACCCCATCTTCATGCTAGACACTCTCCTGACCTTCCTCGTGACCAAACCAAACTTGGTTTGGTCCGAATCTACCCACAACTCCCAAAAATCCAGATCTGGAAATCCAGACTTTTGAAACACATGCACCTGGGGAACCCGGCCAGTTTTGACATGGGTTTGAGGTCTAATAGACCTTAATCAAGGTGTTCTCGTGTGAGAACACCCTGATTAAAGTTTGTTCGGCCTCAGAAGGTCGACGTTGAATCAAGTTTGGGTCTGTTTGATTTAAACATTTTCGGTAAGTTTTTCCTTTCTTTTGTGTTAGTTTTGATTAAGTGGTCAGCATGTTTCGTTGTGTTTGTTTGTTATTTCTGTTATTTTCATCCGGATTTCTTTCTTCCCTGTAAAGGCCTTTTTATTTGGTCGATTGTATTCTGTGTATGACTCTGAATGTACTCTGTGAGTAAACATGATCGTCGATTAGTTTAATCGTCAGATAAGTTGACTCATATAGGCCCCCAGTAATTGAACAAAAATTGTCCGATGCCCTTTAGGTCCCTAAATGTATTGTTTATGTGAGCGATCGATTATTACCTGCTATAATTAGTATAGTCGACTCGATAAATGTCGTCGATTAGTTTTCTATAACTAATGAATCGAAGGAGCTAGTATTTTCACATAACTAATTGAACTCGGACACTGGCTGGATGACCTAGTAATGTTTGAAATGGTCTGTTGGCATTATAAAAATGACTAAAAGGGTTCAGTCTAGGCAGTCCTGAGTTCGAGCTTTCATCAGTGCAAAAAATGCCCTAATGCTGCAATAGGCAGGGGCAGTAATAATCAAGGTTGACAGGGGTATTCTGGGGTGTTAAAAAGAACAGAAATAATTAGTTTAAATGAGCTGACAAGTAGGGTACTAATTTGGGATTAAACTAATACCAATGGGGAACAAGACACAAGGGTATGGGGCTTAAAATGAATAAACAAATGAGCCCATAATTCTGGATTAAACAAAAATCAGGCGTGGGGAATAAAGGGGGGCTGACACCAAAGATGCTGAGGCATGGGGCTTAAAGGGGTATGGGCAGGCTGCAAGTTGCAGCAAAAAGGGCAGCCTAGCTGCACTGAGTCATTTGGCTTATAAATAGGCCATTTGATAACTTAAAGGGGCTGGACTTTTAGTCTTCAGAAAAAGAGAAAACAAAAGGCTGGAGTTTTAGTTTAAAAGCTGAAACTTTTAGTCTGAAGGAAGGTTTACTGAGTTTAAAGAAAGCTGAAAAACATAAGTTAGTTTCCAAATAGATTATAACCAAACACCATCTGAAAGTTGAATAAGAATTCATATTGGTCAAGCTGCCTTGGCCAAGTTCTGTCATCTGCACTGACTGAGCTGTTTGTTGGTTGCTGAACTGCTGTTATTTGCTGCATCGAACTTTTTACTTCTGGTGTTCATTACTCTTCGTCTGGAATTACTGGTTTGGCATTCGACTATTTGCTGGTTTCTTTTGTTCTGGGAACTATTGTTGGTTGTTCGTGGACTGTGGAAAACACTTGGTTTAGTTGGTTGATTGCTGTGTTGTTGCTGTGTGTCTGCCGCTGCTGTATTCACTGCATATTGCCTAGCTGATCATTCCTTTCTTCTTTGTCCTCCTTACCAGGTACACAATCGATACCACTAATGTAACTGAGAGTTTGAACATGAATGCAAAAGAGAGGACCTGCAGATTGTTTTATATACACGTGGACTGTTGTGTTAAATGTCATGTAGTATATAGTAGTTACATTTTTTGTTTGGATAATAGAAGTAGCCTACATGTTTAGCGTATCAACGTAGGTTAATGAATGCTAGTCATGTATGTGTGCTGTTAGGTGAAAAACATTCCCAGTGTAATAAGTTGTATCTTTAGACTTAGTCTGAGGGTGTAATATATTCTCTAATGTAAGCCAAATAGGAAAACTATCCACTTTAGTTAAAATTCTTTCTCCTTTTGCCAGATTGTCCCATATAAATTGATAAACTCATTTCACAGAACAAAGAATCAGTTCTAGGCCTCAATCTCATGAAGGCCGAGCCCAAATCGAAACAAATCAGTTAGGCCCATATCGAAAAACAGGGGCCCAAGTCTGGCCATCTCGCATGAGCTAGGTTTGGGCCCATAATTTTCGACTAGTTGTCCATAATCGCAGTCACGTTTTATTATTCTGTAAAAGCATTTTAAATCCTGTTATAAGTAAGCTCGCAATCATGTAATCGATTAGGGCTATTTACTGCTTTCAATTAGTAGAGACAAACACCACAAGAAACGTAGTTGCTATAGGATATCCTTTTAAAATAAGGACGAGACGAGCCTCGATGAAAATAAACAAAATGCGCAGGTGCGGGGCCCTCGTTAAATGTATATTATTGAAGCATTTAGTTTCCAGGACGGGTTGCTTAGCAAATCTCACAACCCTCCTAAAATAACAACACGTTAGTCTTTTTTAGGATACGCTTTAATAAACCTTACCTTCTTAAACTCGGGTGCACATTTATGTGACCCGAATCCAAATCTCGACGGATTCGAAATGTATTTCTAATCACGGGTACATTGATTGTGACGTGATCCGAGAGGCATATCCATGACGTCGCGAATTCCTTTTAAAAGTAGAACGAGACGAGCCTCGTCAAATAAAATAGACTCAGCTGCGGGGCCCTCTAACTGTATATACATTACAACACTTAGAATTCGGGACATGCCGTTTAGCAAATTTTACGGCCTTCCCCAAAACAACCATACGTTAGTTGTTTTAGGCGCGTCTTAAATAATTTATTTTTCTTAATTCGGGTGCACATTTATGTGACCCAAATCCAAATCTCAACCGAGTCAAGGTATGTCAATAATCACGGGTGCATTGATGTGACGTGGTTCGAGATATGTTTTCACGACGTTGCAAGTCCTATAAAATAACAAACAATTATGAAAGCGGTAAAAAGTTAAAATTTGCACATAAGTTCATATTTGTATAAAATCAGATAATCAAGCCGAATATAACAGTTGAGCGACCGTGCTAGAACCACGGAATTCGGGAATGCCTAACACCTTCTCCCGGGTTAACAGAATTCCTTATCCGGATTTCTGGTACGCAGACTGTAATGTAGAGTCATTCTTTTCCTCGATTCGGGATTAAAATTGGTGACTTGGGACACCCTAAATCTCCCAAGTGGCGACTCTGAAATAAATAAACTCATCCCGATTCGATTGTCCTTTAATTGGAAAAACTCCCTTGTACCCTCTCGGGTGCGGAAAAAGGAGGTGTGACAGCTCTGGCGACTCTGCTGGGGATCGGAGACCCAGAACCGATGGTTCAGGGTTAAGAAGTCGAGCTTAGAATAATTGTTATTATTTGGCTTTATTTATTATCTGATTATTACATGTTTTGAGGCTAATGTGCTAAATGCTGCTGTTACCGCTTTGATATTATTTGAACTGTATATAAACTGTGCCGAAACCTTTCTCTTCTCACCTCCGGGGATGTGCTCACTGGTTGAGACTCCTTATTCTGTTAGTGTCATACCCTAAATAAAAGAGGTTCGGAAAGTTTCTAAGCCGGCTGGCCTTTTGGTTCCCGGAAAGGAGCTCCTTCCTCAACTCGAGTTGTCCGCTCGGGTACACTGTCTAGAACACCGACCCAGGTTTTGAACATAGAATAACGTGACTTCATGCCGGATCCCTAGTAGGAACGCTTATTTGCATCACGTTGCATATGACTTAGGGGACTCAACACAGGGGTTGGGTCCGTCTAGGACTAGCAACCTGATATGAAAAGACCATTCTGGTGCATCCCACTGTTTTCCGTGCATTTATTTGTCTCATGCCCGCATGCTGACCGGTGTTTGAATATTGGGAATATTGTGAAAAAAAAGGAAATAACGGTTAGGAATTGATTGTTTATTGTTGAAAAAAAAAGGAAATAACGGTTAGGAATTTTGTCTTTCAAAAAAAAAAAAAATCAATAGAAATATAGATTTTGAAAAAATACTGTCAAAACTCTGCCAAAATTTTGAAAAGTCGTTGTTCTGTCTTTCATAATAAAAATATATCAATAGAAATATAGAGTTGTCTTGTCATAAAAAATCAAAAAAATCTTATTTTAAAATTGTTTTTTTATAATAAAAAAGAAAGTCTTGTGTGGTCTTTACTTTTATTATTTGTTACAAATATATGTATATGTATATATATACATGAAAAATTCAAAAGTTTTGCTTTATTTCAAAATGTATATATCTTTATTTATGGCAAAAGTATTTATCTTGTTAAAGGTCTAGAAAAGTCCTTTCAGGCTCCCAGTTTTTCGAAAAAAAAAAAAAAAAAAAATCCAAAATATTTTCCGTTATTGACTTCTTTAGAAAGTTTTATATATATATATGAAAATTCAAAATTCACAAAAAATCGCATATATTTTTGTTTTTAGCAGGATAAGTGTCGTTTGTTAAAATCTTATTAATAAATGTGCAGAATGAGCACGATTCCGAATGAACCCTTTTCAATCATGAATAAAATTCCCCTCCAATTGCGGCTCTGGTGGAATGATTTGGGCAAAGAGGGGCATGACGAAATCAAGAAGTATCTGAAAGGCCTCACGAGTTTGTTGGATATCAGGCCACGAGGAGATATCATAAGGGCACTAGTCCCCCACTGGGATCCTGCGCACAATGTCTTCCGCTTCTCAGATTTCGAACTTACCCCAACTTTAGAAGAAATAGCAGGGTATATCGGCAGCACTGAGGCTCCTTTGAGGCACAAATATCTGATTGCTCCAAGAGCTGTAGCAGTACACCGGTTCCTGGACTCCTTAAAAATAGTCAGAACAGTTCATAACCCTGACTTGGCAAAAGGTTTTTGCAGCATGAGTTTCATATATCAAAGATATGGTCACATAGGAGGATTCGACAAGCCAGAAAACCAGTTGTGCAGCAAAGGTAATCGCCAGAAGTGGGAAGAACATAGACGAATTGCTTTCATGATAACTTTCTTAGGACTACTAGTATTCCCAAGAAAAGATGGGAATATTGACATAAAGATAGCAGGGGTCGTCAGTACGTTGCTCACACAGAGTGATAGTACGTTGGCGCCCATGATAGTATCTGATATATTCCGGGCACTCACTTCTTGCAAAGCCGGAGGAAGCTTTTTCGAGGGTTGCAATTTGTTGTTGCAAATGTGGATGATCGAACACCTATGTCACCGAGCCCAGTTTCTGAGCCATGGATCCGCTGGAAAGACCTGCATAGAGGAGTTCTATACCAGAGTTGATGAAACCTACCTACCAGAAGGAGTTGTAGCATGGACCTCATATTTCCAAACCCTCAACGCCAGTCAAATACAGTGGGCGCTAGGATGGTTACCGATCGACGAAGTCATATACATGCCAGCAGCCAGGCCCCATTTTCTTTTAATGGGACTTAAGAGCATTCAACCATACGCGCCGCATCGGGTTTTAAGGCAACTTGGGAGGTATCAGATAGTGCCGAAAGACGAGGATCTGAGCATCCAGGTAATCGAGATCAGTCCCGACGGCCAGTTTCCTGAAGCAAGGGTTCGTCAAATTTGGAGCCAATGTCAATACTTAGAAGCAAATACTTGTGTATTGAATCGAGCAAAAGGGGAAGTTTCGCCCGGGTATCAGGCCTGGTACAAAGGGGAGACATCATCTGGAAGACCGACCAAAAGACCTCACCTGCAAGAATTTGCCAAATCTTCACAAGAACAGTGGGGCTGGTTGGCCAAAGAGCAGGAATATCTTGTCAAAGCAGGCAAACTGAAGCAACAAGTTCAGGATATGAAGTTTGAGTGCCAATTACAGTCTGCTGCCCACAAGGGAGAAAAGAACAAGTTAATCAGAGAAGGCGAGATCCTCAAAACTCAGATCCGGAGAATGAAAAAAGAGGCTAATAGCCAGCTAGGAAGCCGGGCAGATAAAAGATTGATAGCAGGGTTAAAAGATCAGGTTGCGGAATGCCAGGAAGATTTGGAAAAAGCCAGGGCCAGCACAGCAAAATTGCGAACCAAGTGGGCAAAGGGTGCGATGGCTCGGAGGCAGCGCCTGCAACAAGTCATAAGGGAGTATGAACTGAGCATCGGGACATTAAGGGAAACGAATGCCTCTCTTCGAGAAAGGATCCTCAAGCAAACACGAAATGCCCAAGACGACAGAAGGCATTATTACGATGCAATGGCCAGAATGGAAAGGCAAATGGAGATGTTCCAGGATCAGCTTGCCAACAATGCGCAAACACTGGGATTGAAGAACCAACAGATAAGGCATTTGTTCGCAGAAAGGGACAACATCCGGGGAAGGATTGATGAAATAGGGCATTACATCTACATGAAATGCTTGGCATATGAGCGAACACCTCGGAAGACCCTCCTTGTTTCCATCATGGGTTGCGTCCGCCGGATTATGAACGAATTGAAGAGCTTGCAAAGAGACCTTACACCTAGAGCCGCAAAAAGGCCGGATGATGCCTCACGGCCCCTTAAATTGGAGAATTAGTTTTGGTCAAGTCCTGTTTATTTGGCTTGGGTTGTTTTTCCATATGTTGTTTTCTTTTTCGTTAAACCGAGTTTGAAACCGTCGAGTTTGTACTATTGCTATTCCTTGCTTGATGTAATTTGTAATAGCAAAATTTTGAGAATGAATTCAATGATTTCACAAAAATTGTGTGTTTTTACTTTAAGGCAGAACTACGCCTGGTCTGATTCACGCGGGGACGTGATACGTAGGCAATCCCCATAAGATTCGACCGCTTTTAATAAATAAAGAAAAGAAAATGTAAATAAAATAAAACGCGGGGTTTCGCAGAATACTCTAAAAAGAGACGAATGAACAAACCGGGATGACGCATGTGGTTTGAAGCAAAGCATGTAGAAACGGTTAACTGCCTAGGTGCATTGCATCCTCTATGTGTTATGATCAAATCTGTTAAGCTCTAACACTAACAAAGTTTGTTGTTGTCTGATATCCAGACAGTTAGTTGTTAAAGAATTCTGGCAACACATTCATACCAAACCAGATCCAAAGGACCGGTAGCAACAAGCATGACCACTTCTGAGAATAGTAATGAGGAAGAAAGGCCGATGAGCCAGTTGCTAAAAGAGGCAATGGAAAAGATTGAAAGGATGGGACTAGAGATGCATGCAATGCAGCTAGCCCTGGCCAAAACGCAAAAGAGCCCTGAGACACTGGGACACGTGCCGGAGTACCCTCACTCTGGCCCTTCCACAAGCCGCCCAAATCCCCTCTATCATCAAGAAAGAAGCCCTCATGATTCCCAAGCTCCACCACCCCATCAACCTCTCCCAACACCCAATATTCCCATTTTTGTGGGACCTGCATCAGCCCCTTTGCAGCGAACGACCAGTGAGCCATTGTTTCAGGCTCACGATACACAATACTATCCCCCTGAGCCTACATTCCATGCACCCGAACCACAGGCTTACAATCCCCATTTGGAAGTTCCGGCAGAGGTTGAGAAGCCGGTTAAGGCCCCTGAACAGGATGAAGTGTTGAGAAAGTTCAAAAGCCTGGAGCAATCCTTCAGGAACTTACACGGGCTGGGCAACCAAGTCAGCGTGGCATACAAAGATCTGTGCCCTTTCCCAGATGTCCAACTCCCGGCAGGGTTCAAGATGCCCAAGTTTGATTTATATGAAGGGCACGGTGATCCCATGGCACATTTGCGGGGATTCTGTAGCAAAATGAGAGGGGCAGGAGGCAAGGATGAGCTGTTGATAGCTTATTTCGGCCAAAGTCTGAGCGGATCTGCACTGGAATGGTATACCAGGCAGGATTTCAGCAGGTGGTACACGTGGGATGACCTGGCGCAGGCTTTTGCAGGTCATTTCCAGTACAATCTGGAGATAGTTCCTGACCGTCTCACGTTACTGAGAACTGGGAAGAAACCCGGGGAAAGTTTTCGCGAGTTCGGGTTCCGCTGGAGAGAACAAGCAGCTAGGGTCGATCCTCCCATGAGAGAGGGAGAGATGGTAGACTACTTTTTGCAGACATTGGATCCAACCTACTTTGGTCACTTGGTGACAACGGTTGGAAAATCTTTCAACGAGGTGGTCAAAATAGGGGTCATGATAGAAGAAGGTTTGAGGTCGGACAAGATCTTAAACTATTCGGCACTTAAGGCCACAACCCAGGCTATTCAAAGCGGCACGGGAGGTGCGCTAAGAAGAAAGAAAGAAGAGGTTGCCACGATCGAGGCAGGCAGTTGGTCCAGGGCTGGCAGGCCGCACTACAACCAACCCAGGCCTCACAGGTCAAACTACCCATACAACCCACCACAAAATTTCTATCCACCTCGAGAACCACATTGTTCCGTACACCAAGCCCAGGTATACACTCAGCCTCCGGTTCGCCCACAATGGCGCGCACCGGCTCCCCAGAACATATATGCACCACCACAAAACACTTACCCTCCACCAAGGGCATATAGAAATCCTTCGGGGGCAGGTTTCCGGGGAAATCCAGATGCTAGAAATGACAGGTTGCGGAAACAAAGAACCTTCACCGAACTGGGAGAAACCTACACCGCTGTGTTCCACAAGCTGAGGCAATTAGGTTTGGTTAGTCCCGTCCATACTCGGGAACCAAATCCCCCGCCTCAGAATTTGGACCGTTCAATCAGTTGTGAATACTGTTCAGGGATGCTCGGGCACGATACCGAGAAGTGTTGGAAGTTAAGGCATGCCATACAGGATCTTATTGACACCAATAAGATCGAGGTCCAGACACCGGAGGCTCCTAACATCAACCAAAACCCGCTGCCAGCGCACCACGAAGCTCACATGATTGAGTTGGTGTGTGAGGGAGGTGAATTAAGAAAACCCTCACAAACAGTGATGATGATCCAAGCTGCCCCAAAAGAAGTCTTAACCAGGGGAGGAACAAATGTACAGTCGCAGGGAGAAGGTGTCAAGCCGGTAGTATTATGGGGGAAGAACCCGTCCGTCATAGCAAGCAAACCCGAGCCAAGCAAGTTGGCAATACCAGGGATCCTGCCCACACTGGCGGTCGTGTTGAAAGGGGTATGTAGAGAACGGGTAACCATAAAGCCGGTGGTCCAACTGCCAATGCTTGACAGCAGGGCTGTCCCCTGGAAATATGAAAAAGCAGTGATAACGTACCAAGGAAAACAGGTGGAAGAAGTCAGTTGTGAAGCGCAAGGGCTGACTCGATCAGGTCGATGTTTTGCTCCGGTGGAGTTAAGAAAAACCAACCCAGTGGCAACCAAGAAGCCAGTGTCAGAAGAAGAGGCTGAAGACTTCCTGAGGAAGATGAAAGTACAAGACTATTCTGTGGTTGAGCAGCTGAGAAAAACACCTGCCCAGATCTCACTATTGTCATTACTCCTCCATTCCGAGGAACATCGTCGGGCCCTGTTAAAGATATTGAACGAGGCTCATGTACCCAGTGAGATTTCTGTAAACCACCTGGAAACCATTGCTAGCAAGATTTTCGAGGTGAACAGAGTGACATTCTCAGATGATGACCTGCCGGTGGAAGGTACGGAGCACAACAAAGCTCTATACCTAGCTGTCAAATGTGAAGACTCGGTGGTAACCCGAGTATTGGTGGATAACGGCTCAAGCGCCAATATTTGTCCATTGTC